>NC_134407.1:77760766-78060766 GCF_038048845.1 Mixophyes fleayi
TGACAGCATGGAAATCTCCAGTACTTTTGTGGGGAGAAAATTGACTTGCACTCTTCCCGCAAAATGCTTCTAAAGTAAAACTGTTAGGGGTGCGTCTCTCTAAATCTGTCCTCGTGATCCCTTGAATCTTTAAGTAATCTCCTCTCACGAAACAAAATCTTCCTTTTAAATGTACCTGCATATTGAGATGTATTCATGGGCCTAGCCCGCACTCAGCAAGGAATGCCTGATTTGCCCAACTAATCTTATCTGAAGATGCAAAATTCTGCACCATACAAATCCAATGCACATGGTTCAATATCAGGAAAGTTTGCATTAAAATATTCACAGTGGCATTTGCATTAAGGGAAATACTGTATTGCTCTTTGACAAAGGACTCCTATATGACTACTGTAATATGTGCATATAGTGTAAAGAATACGAATCCACATGATGTGTCTGCTCCATTCAGGAGGCTGAATATACTTCAGTCACATACTGAGTTGAAATATTCTTCCAAAAATTTGATGGAAAGATGACATGAGTGGTTTATGGAGGTGACCTTTCTGAAGATCAGGAAAGAGGTATTAGACATTGGTGGGACAAATGATTTATTTGGAATGGATATATAATGTACAATAGCCACTCTCATCGGGGCCATTTTGCCCTGGCACATGGTGGTCAATGATCCATATTGTAGAGCGCAGACTGAATGTAGCAGGGATAGATACAAGGCGCTATGAGTACAGTGCAAAATAGCACTTATGATAAATATTTGCAGGAAAACTTGGATAGTGCTAAATTAATTCTTAATTGATCAGGGCAGCGAACAGTGAGTTATTTCAGTATATCCGTGTATGAATACAACTACGATCATTAGTAGTGCATGTTTTCAGTGTTTGAATCTTGATTAATTAGTGATCCATGCTAACTTGGGTATCTTATAGCAATAATATAATGGACATTTCTTAATTCTTCCTATGGTACACTATGTAAACTAAACATTTACATAATTTGTGGAAGGACTGCCATCAATACTTTTACTAACAGGCAGTATACATGTGGTCACATACATCCACATCTGTGAGGTTTTAATAAATACTCTTAAAGAACCAGGTTCTTAGAAGTCCATTGGTGACCTGGCACTGAACAAAAAAGGGGTGATTATGTAATATTGACCATCTTAGCACTATTCTGTTTATCTTTTTTTTCCTGTCTCATTCTGCCCTCATGTGGCTATAAGGGGAAAATTGCAGGGAGAGAATGCGAGTGTATATCTGTTTGAGTCTGTATTATAATCCGTCCCACGGGTAAAACATATTATAATGTTACCCAGACTGTTCATAGTTCAATATTTTATATATACTAGGCCAGGAATATATATTTAAATAATTTTTTACTTATTTTAAATGAAAATAACTACACTGTTTTTTTTTTTGGTTTTTTTTTTATGATTATGTAAGGAGTAATTCAGTGAAGAATGAACAGTTTAAAATGAGGTGTTTTGATCCTTCGTTCTTTGTAAGGATACCCTTAAGTCTATCCCAAGCATGTTTAAATTGTTCTACTGTATTAGCCTCTATCACCACTAATGGGAGGCTTTTCCACTTATGCACTACCCTTTATGTGAAGTAATATTTCCTCAAATTTCCTCTGAACCTTTTTCCTTCTAGTTTCAGTGCGTGTTCTAATACTTCTCTTCCTGTGAAGTGTTTCAAATATATCAAAGTTTTAACAAGGTATAGTAGGGAAAGTTTTGATTGTCTCCCCTTTCCTTGCTCTACTCCAAACTATACATATTAACATCTTTTAGTGGTTACAGGTATGTTTTGTGCTGTAGGCCATACCAAGTTGCCCTTTATTGTACAGTCTCTAATGTAATTAGTACAATATTACAGATAAAATACACAGGGAGTAAGAATGAAAGGAAGATGCTGGCAGAAGTGTGCCCACAGAATTAGGGCCAGGACAAAGCGTAAACCAATGAGGCAGCTGCTTTGGGCCACAGATAGAGAATGTATCACCCTGACCTATTTCTATCTGTTAGAACACACAGACTGTTAAAATGTTAGCCAGTATTAATATGCTGACTTCCATAATAACATCATGTAGGGAAGGGCATAGGCAAACCATGGGGGGTTTCCTAGTGCCTGGAAACCCCCCTCCAAGCCTGAGTCACTGTATAATTGAGGTGGCTGGACCCTGTCCCACTTCACATGGCTCTGATTGAAAAGGGAGAGCTGCGTGCACCTAACAGTAGTGCACGCAGCATCGCCCATGTATATTATAGGGATAGGAAGAGTTGGAGAGCAGTCAAGCACTGTCTAATATTATAGTCATGCCCCCATGCATGCTGGTCACACCCACTGGTGGCGTGGTGTGGAAACCCCTCCTCTACAAATCCTGCGTTTGCCCCTGAAGGGGTACATTGAGACATCCTTGCTCTGGCTGCCAATGTATTCTCTGGAGAACTCTCAATTCTCCAGGCTCCCTTGTGAACTTCTAGGAAATATAGCCCCTGGTTTGTTGATGGTGGGGGATATTTAACATAATAGCGTCATAGTTGTGCATATTAAATTTAGGTGGGCACGTTTAAAAACAATTGAATTGCTTTTAATGCGGCTGCCTCTCGCACACCCTATACTTTCAGTAGACCTTCTACTGGAGCATAGGAGGACCGTTTCGTGAAAAAAAACCTAAGCGTTAAAAATGGAATTGAATTGCGGGTAAAGTTAACCCACGTGAAAAGATAAAACAGGGTTAAAATGACTTAACGCGGTAACAAAAAAAAACTCGCTGACCATTGAATACACCCTTTAATACTCAAAATAGGCTCCTGCCTAAAATTGACACATTGTTGCTACAATTTGCCAGATATGTGTTAAATAACTGACCTTCCTTAGCAGCATCTGTATCCATGAAGGCAGTTGTTGCACTGCACTAATTGTTGCTAAGGAAGGTTAGTTATTTACAACATATCTAATTGCAGCAACAGTGTGTTCTGAGGTTTCCACAGGCAATTTCAGGCAGAAATCCAAGGTAATCCTCTGTCACTGTGTGTAGTGTTGAGGTGCACAGTTTAGGCAGTGCACCTCTTTCTCAGCTCTGACTAGCTACTGAGTGTGGATGTAGATGACCAGAGGATTCCCACACATGTAGGTTATTTTTATAGAGTCTCTGAAGTTGTTGGGACACAAGTCATGTAACTTGCTGGTGCAGTGCAATCAGATGTCTCAATAATTTGGACGCCAAACTATCTCTGTATAACAAAATAAATCCTTTATGTGCACTCCTCTTCACTCCAGAACATTCTTAAACTGTTGCAGTAATAAAGTAAATATGTTCAGTTTATATATACAACTCCTGCCTTCTCCCGCACAGTGCTTAATCATTACATGGACACAATATCAATGGGGCAGTCACATTTATTTATGTGGCTTTTTAGCTCACATTCATCTCTCACAGCAGTGTCAACTCGCCCCTCCTCTGCAGGGGTAATATCTCTCGCCCCTCCTCTGCAGGGGTAATTTATCCTTTAAATCTGTCCCAATCCTCCAGTATTCTGTCTGTGATGTTGTACTTTGGCCCTCATGGACCAGCTCCCCAGATAACAAGGAGGATCCCAGGACCTCCTTCCCTCTGTCCCGGGCCCCTGGCTTCTAACTCTCTCCACACAAGTTCCATTGAACCATTGTAGTCACTGGCGATACTAGCCGTAAACTCGCCGACAGATGTCAAAAGAGGAAATGCTTCTCCAACAGATTTAACTTGGATATCTTAAAGTCTATCTGTTACTCTCATAAAAAAAACATACTCATGTTACTAATAGATCTTATATTCTGCTTTTTATGATTATTGATGTTCCCAGAGGGACTAGGTTGTTTGGATACAGAGTATTAATTAGATGTATAAGAAAAGTCACAGAAAACAATCATCAGTTAATGCGATTATTGAGCTACAAGTAGTGCATGAGAGTTACTGAGCTTCGTGAAATGCCTCAAACGTAAATCAAACCAGTTTGGTCGCTTCAAGCCAGAAAATCGTGTAGGAGAGAGACTCTCTAGGCACGGCTGCAGGTTATGGTCCTACTTGAGGCATAAAAACTCTAATTCCCTTAATCCCCTGGGGGTTATATAGTTAATTACTGGAGCTGTAATGCTACACATTTATTGGTGCTGCTAATGCATAAATATGTTTGATAGACAGTCAGTTCCCTTCACATTCTTTATATATACATGTCCTATTCTACGTGGTCAGCAGAAAGCTCATTCTGTGTTGTAATAAACAGATCTTGAGAAACGATGATTTTAACACTCAATCAATTGGCCATGTGTGTTTACATTTAATGTAGGAAAAGTTTTGTATTAGAGTAAATGGTATATTGCTGAAGCCGATTTGCTCAATGTAGAGTTTTCCTAATGCAGACAAGAGAATAATTACATGGGTAATGCAGAGTATGGGAGCCATGAATGAAGCACCCACCCACATCCTTTTGTTTTGCAGATGGAGCGCCGCTGAGTGAATTGTCCTGGCCATCCTCGCTTGCAGTGGTGGCGGTTTCCTTCTCCGGGCTCATCACCTTCATATTCCTCATGCTGGCTTGTCTGTGCTGTAAGAAGGGGGACATTGGATTTAAGGTAAGAACAGTGACCGAGAAAGATGCAACGTTGCCAGAAGGGAGCTAGAGACAAATATACAAATCTGTGTCCCTGAACACTTCCTTGTTTGTAATAGTCAATATGTTGTTGTCTGGTCTCCTGTTACAGTATTTTAGGATCCACACTGCTATGGATGCATGCAATGGATGTACTGAATGAGTTACTACACTGTAGCCCTTGTGCTTGCCTGCTTATCTCCTGATTCCAGTGACTACAATACAGAATTCATTATGGTGGCTAATGTACACACATGGTAGAGCTTGGGAATGTACTACAAGTAGTATGCCAGCTGTCTTAGTGCCAGTAATATGCCACCAGTAGTAGTAGTGCCCAGTAACACGCCTTCATACTAGGAATGCCCAGTATTGTTTCTTAAGTGGTATTGTCCATTAATATGCCAGCTGTAGTAGTAGTGTTCCATAATATGCTACCCTATTGCTAATAGTGTGGCACGTCATAGTGCCCAGTAATATGCCACCAGTAATTGTCATGTCCACTAATATGACCATTGTAAAACTCTGTAATATGCTACAAGTATAGTACTACACCAGCTATAGTAATAATACCCAGTAGTTATAGTAGTAGTAGCGGTAGTTCCCAGTTCTATACCGGCTGCAGTAGTAGTGCTCAGTAATATGCTACCAGTAGTGGTAGTTCCCAGTTCTATACCAGCTGTGGTAGTAGTGCTCAGTAATATGCCAGCAGTAGCCGTAATTCCCAGTTCTATACCGGCTGCAGTAGTAATGCTCAGTAATATGCCAGCAGTAGCGGTAGTTCCCAGTTCTATACCAGCTGTAGTAGTAATGCTCAGTGATATGCCAGCAGTAGTGGTAGTTCCCAGTTCTATACCGGCTGTAGTAGTAGTGCTCAGTGATATGCCACCAGTAGCGCTAATTCTCAGGTCTATATTGGCTGTAGTAGTATGGTCAGTGATATGTCAGCAGTAGCGGTAGTTCCCAGTTCTATACCAGCTATAGTAGTAGTGCTCAGTACTATGCCACCAGTAGCGGTAGTTCCCAGTTCTATACCGGCTGTAGTAGTAATGCTCAGTAATATGCCAGCAGTAGCCGTAGTTCCCAGTTCTATACCAGCTGTAGTAATAATGCTCAGTAACATGCCAGCAGTAATGGTAGTTCCCAGTTCTATACCGGCTGTAGTAGTAGTGCTCAGTACTATGCCACCAGTAGCGGTAATTCTCAGGTCTATACCGGCTGTAGTAGTGCTCAGTAATATGCCAGCAGTACTTGTTGGGGTCATCACTTTTTTTTGTGGCCTTCTCCTTGTACTTCTGCCCCTTTAATAACCTATGCACAGTAATGGTCATTTACTAACTGCAAAATATGCAGACCCACAGTGCTTTATGAGCGCAAGTGCAACTACTTGTCCGCCAAGCATATTTCAAGGTGCACACCTGCTTCACGGTCTTTAGAAATACCACCACAAAACCATTCTGCAGCTAATTTTAGGACTTGGCGGGTAAACCTGAAAGTCCAACAGACTACTAATTAAGGACCACTCCTTTTTATTTATCTAAATTTTTCAGATTTTGTCCTAAGTTACTGCTCTGTTTATCGTCCTTTATCGTTTGAATTAAACATGAGAGTGCTGGGACTTTGGTATTGTCTTGATTATATGTGTTATTTTTGTGTGGTTGAATATCTTATGTGTCGGAAGTATGCCTACAACTGCACTTTCCGCAGAAGGACTGCAATCATTGTTCTCATTCCCACGAAGCTGGCAACACCCCTTCTCCACCCCGTTTATCCCATTTTAAATCCCTTACTGCAAAATGAAATATGTGTATATGTATATTATAATGTGTGTGTGTGTGTGTGTATAATTTTCCACATCACAACAGAGATGAGTGCTCTTGTGTGCCTAGTCCACATAGAATGAGTTCCATTTGTCCAACTCCTCCCATCAGCTGGTAAATACTATTCCCGCAAATGCTAGTATCTTGCAGTAGGTCTATGTGTTTCTCCTCAGACTAGGAGCTCTCATGTAAAATAATTGTCTGTCACAAAAAGAGCAGTTGCTTTAAGGTTTTCTACTTTGGTGATTCATAAATGACGATTATGGGGGAGTTCCGTTCCCAGCAATGAGCTGCTAGACATCATGGCGATTTTTCACCTATGGTCATTTCCGGGTACTTGAACATCACAGATTCCCCTGCACACTGCTATGGGATGAGCAGAGAGATCTGTGATGTCACATCACTGCGGAGAGCCTTCACAACTTGGCGGCATATTGCAGGGAACTGAATTTTCCCCTTAGAGTCCCATTTTATACCTGTCAGGTGACAATTCTTGTAGTAGCAATAGTGCCCAGTAGTATGCCGTAATAATCATAGTCACATGTAGTAGTAATGGTTAATATGTTAGCTGCTCAGCAATATGTGCATAACCAAACTGCCCAGTAATAGGCGACAAATATTGCTGTCCATACTTATCAAGCCACATCTGCCACTATTGTCTTCTAGTAACAAATCAGCCACTTGTCTTTTCAGGTACTAGCTCTGCCCTGGCAGCGTTACTGTCATCAACATGGTCCTGATGTGACACCTGTGCTGCACTTGCAGCAGCCAGCATCACAATTGATACGAGATTAGCAATGCTTGGGTAGCATTAGTAAAAGCTTTCGAACCTCCCTGTCTCCCTTCTGCATTTGGCAGCGGTGACAAAGCATTTTAAAAAATTGCAATAAATTGTTTTCGGGAGTTGTTACTGGTCTCCAAGAGAAGTACAGGAATGCCTCCTGAGTGTGAGTGTAATTTGTATTAGGACCCTGTTCAGTGGTCCGGTCATGTTGAATATCGCTAGGTCCCTATGTATGTATAGTGTAATAGAATGGTGGTATGATCATGTCCAGTGGTGATGTGATATTGGGTAGATGTAGTATCCTATGTCTGTATAGACAGTGGTGGGCAACAAACAAGGCTGCCCTTGGCCCAGGGTGGCTTCACCTGCAACCCACAGCCCTGTGCTCAGCTCTGACTTATTCTCTGCTTTCTTATAAGGCAGAATGAGCCAAAGTGGCTTCCGCTGCACTTGACCTCCTCTGCTCACTGCAGCACATCTGAACCATGTGCTTTTCCTTTCCCTCTATGGGCTGCAGCCGCAGGACTAAAGGTCCCTAGAATAGCTTGTGTGTGCGGAGGTCTGCGTGGCATGTGGGAGAGTTTTGGAGAACATGTGTAGTTTTTTATGCAGGTGGCAGGCATTTTATGGCAAGTGAGATATTGAGTGCCTGTGGGGGTATTTCGTGGCATGTGGTGGAATTTTGGTACAAGTGGGGGTGGCGAGGTCATTTTGAGGCTGGCTGTTAATTCTTGAACTTAAGGGTAATGTGGCCACTTTATTAGGTACACCTGCATGTTAATACAATATCTAATCAGCCAATCATGTGGCAATAACTCAATGAATTAAAGCATGCAGATGTGGTTAGGAAGTTTAGTTGTTGTTCAAACCAACAGCAGAATGGGGAATAAATGTGATCTAAGTGACTTTGGCCGTGGAATGATTGTTGGTGCCAGACGGGGTGGTTTCAGTATCTCAGAAACTGCTGATCTCTTGGGATTTTCTTGCACAACAGTCTCTAGAATAGAGCGCAAACCAATAAATATTCAGTGAGCGACAGTTCTGTGGGTAAAAACACCTTGTTAATGAGAGGTCAGAGGAGAATGGCCAGACTGGTTCAATCTGACGGGCAGATGACAGCAACTCAAATAACTATGCGTTACAAAAGTGGTAGGCAAAAGACCTCTCTGAATACACAACACATCGAACCTTGAGGTGGATGGTCTACAGCAGCTCACTAAAACTGGACAGTTCAAGATTGGAAAAACTTTACCTGGTTTGACGAATTTTGATTTCTGCTGCAACAAACAACATGAATCCATCCTGTTTTGTGTCAAAGATGCAGGCGACTGGTGGTGTCCTCATGATGTGAGGAATGTTTTCTTGGTACACATTAGGCCCTTGGTACCAATTGACCATTGTTTAAATGTCACAGTTATGTATGCCCTTATGGCAACAGTCTACTCATCTTCTGATGGCAACTTCGAGCAGAATAATGCACCATGTCCAGCAGTTATCTCAGGCTGGTTCCACAAACATAACAATGAGTTCAGTGCACTCCAATGTCCTCCACAGTCCCAGATTTCAATCCAATAGAGCACCTTTTGGATGTGGTGGAAGATGTGCAGCTGACAAATGTGCTGTAACTGCCGGATGCTATTGTGTCAATATGGAGCAGAATCCTCTCTAAGTATTGTTTCCAGCACCGTGTTGAATCCATGTCATGCAGAATTCAGGCTATTCTGGGAGCAATGGGGTGGTCCAGTGGCGGAACTACCATTTGTACGGTGCATCGGGGCCCATGGACATAATGGGGCCCGCTGCACCGCAAATGCAGAGGGCTGGAACTAGCAAGTTGTGGGCCCCGATACCCGCCTACCTGCAACGGGGCTCACAGCTCACTAATTCCACCTCTGTGGGGGTCCTACACAGTACTAGATAATTGGACTTAATAAAGTAGCCACTAAGTGTGTGTAATATCTATAAAACGCCTCCATGTCAGGCTGGCCAGGAGAATAGTGTAGTTTCCATATCAGAGTAAGGATCTGTAGTATTCAGAGCCTTCTTTTAGTTGAAGACAGAGACAGCACTATACTGTATAGGAAGCCTTAGTCAGGCCCACAATGTACTGAGGGCTTGTGAATGGCTCTTAGGTAGGCAGAGAGGGAAATTATGAAGCAGTTCTATTTGTGTAACGTTTTAAAATATAATATCTTGCATAACAGAATCATCTTCCCTCCACAATAGATGTGGGGACTAGAACATTAACCCTTTTTTTGCCAGGTGACATGGTCTTATATTCCAGTCCATTGAATGGGCAGTGAATGGTGGCATTGTGAGAGCACGTGCTGGAGAGGAGGTACCCTGGAACAGAGAGTGGGCAGTGAATTGCATGTCCCTGCTATATAAGAAAAAGTGATGAGGAACTCACCTCCCCCATTTCTAGCACAGTCCCTGGATTTTGATTTGAAGCCCAGCTGAGCATTGTTAATGTGCCAGGCAGAGACAGGGATCCCTGGCAGAGCTGTGCCAGATGAATCGCTGGGTTTGTAATGGCAGCGCCAGTCACTCCTGGGTCTCCGTCACCCCATTACTGACATGCTGACTCTTTCCTACTTAATAGCCGGTGCAGCTTTTGGGATTAAAGGATTTTCTTGGAGACATGAAGAGGTAGGCGAGAGAGCAAGTCTCACAATGTCTGTGTGTGTGTATACAGCCTAGGGTCCAGGCATTGTTCTTGCTGGCAAAGCACCGCTAGGTTGATTTTAATCAGCAATATCCAAAGACTTAAATGCTTTTGACACTTGTGACCTTTTATCTATAGGCAGTTAACATGCTTTGTTATCAGAATAATTCTCTGACACATATGTGCTATCTTTTTAGAGGCTGTGCTAAAGAGCATGTAACATACCTATGTATTTGTGTATAAACCTACTTATATAGACATTTAACAGAGGTATATTAAATCCTGTATTACATTTGTGTTTTGTTTTTTTTTTGCATGGTGCCTGTGTATGATTATATAAATAGCAGCAGTTAACGCAAGGGTTAAAAAAAGAACTATATTATATAATGGCAACCGCAGGCTCTGTTACAGCTGTTAACCTGTGCTGCCCAACTCAGGCACATGGCTGTTGACATTTAAAAGCGAAACATATTTGTCTTTTTCTGAATCTTGGTTACATTTCCACATCTAGCTCTATGTATACCAAGTATATTGTTATCCTATTATCAGAGCATTGTTTTCTCAGGCTCTAGAAAAAGTGTGAGAGAAAATGGAACCGTAAAGACATACTCTGTCAGTCTATTTAAATAGCTACGTGTTTCATAATTGCACATACTTACGTGTATGAGGAGCCGCTTGTAGATGTCTGGAGACCATATGACAATTTGGAGCGCTGCCTTTGGGGAGAACTAAAATTCCCATGAGGGGAAATGGGCAGCTGTGTAAGATGTGCCAAGAGGCATGTGTGTGACATTCCTGCTCTGTAAACAAGGCAGCAGCTGGCATCTTATGCCCAGAACGCGGGTCATTCCTGTGCCAGCTGCAATGCCACAGAAAGTCATGCGTGAGTAATCCTCAACATGGCTCCTGAAACATGATTGAAGAACGCTGCTCTAGTTCTTTCTGTATGCCAGGGCCAACCAGGCTTTGCCTCCCACTTAACCCCGTTTGCCAAAGTCACCTGATCCAATTACAGCTCTGAATGTGTTGTGTGCAGGAGGCAAAAAAGACACACTAATCCTAATATGACACTTAATGTAGTATAATTTGGTTCTTATTGACATTTCTCTTAGATTGTTCAGTAAAACGTGCAAACAGTTGTTCAGCATTAACCGCCTTATTTTTATACATATTTCCATTTATTAATGGTAAGATGGAATCTTTATTAATCATCACAGATATGGCTTAAGTGTAACCGTTCTACCTAGTGGACAACGTACAATGAAAAACAATGCCTAGGTGGCATTCACAAGTAATAACGTTTTCATCATACATCAAAACAACTAGTAAACGTTCATATGTTTATTTTGGATAGTATGAATGTACACCTCTCACAAACTGTTTCAATGTGTTATTTGCTTTGTATTGAATATTTTAAATTATTTTGAGGTAACGTTCATGAAGTTATGATAAATACATATTTCTACTTACCTGGCGTGCAGCGTTCCTCCTACTCAGCGAGTTTCCCAGAGGCTCTAATATTCCAGCAATTTTCTCCTCCTTTGGGTGGACCTTAATTCAAGCACACAAAGGTGTTGTCAGTGCACCTCACAATGTGAATTTCACATGCACATGAATGGGAAGTTCATGGGGGAGGGAAAACTGACAACAATGCTTGTTTGAAATAGGCATCTGGTAGTAACAGAATGGAAAGCATCACTGGACCTTTGCAGCCTGGGGACAGACCCATCCATCCTTTAATTCAATTTTAAACTGAGTAGACATTTTTAAGTATATTTTGCCCAAGTCTGCAAACACTTGTGGTACATACATGATCCTACTGGCCCCGCCCTCTTCTGTATGAAATCATTCAATATGAGAGTGTTCCCCTATGAATTGTGCTACAAACTCCCATTAAAAGCTTATTCGTCTAGAAAGACCATAACTTGTAATTTCGGTCCAGAAATGTGTCAGGGAAGAGGTTAATGTTTGGGGTGGTGACAGAATTATTGTCCCACCTCTTCCTCTTTTATAAATGTCTTACTCTCCCCTAGGAGCTTGACAATGTGGAGGGAGAAGATTACACCACAGAATTCTCTATCCAGAGTTCCCCAGCCACACAGAATGGACCAGAGGTTTATGTCCTTCCTCTTACCGAGGTTTCAGTACCAATGTCCAAACAGCCGGGAAGATCAGGTATGGTTAGGGGGCCTGCATTCTCTTCTGTGGGACATCTGCATAATGTTTGGTGCCCATTAGTTAATCAATTCTTTAACTATTTAGTTTCAGCAGTGATGCTTTTATGGTGTATGATTGTTTAATTGCAAATTTCTATGTTGTAAAAATGAACAGTGAAACGTATTCTGAAAGTCTGTAGAGTGGTAGAAGGTTGTTCCACAGTCTAGAGCAGTGGTTGGCAATCAGTGGATCACCAAATCATGTGGAACTACAAGTCACAGCATACCTTGCCAGCCTTTAGCTCAAACAAATATCTTTTATCTAGTTAAGGGAAATATATTGGCTAAACGTCATTATGGGCAATCTGCAAATTTAGAATAATCAAAGAAACAACGTTTGATGTATCTCTTTCAAGATCTGATAAGCATTGACCTGTATTTCGGAATATTTTCCTATTTATATGGTAAGAAATTTCTGCACTAAATGAATTGCTAAATACAATGACATGCATCGTTAGCCTGATATAAGACGCCTATGTGCGGATACCTCCATACCTGATGGCAGCCAAGCTGAAACCAGTTGAACGATTTTAAGATTTCTTTTATAATAAAACTTAAGCTTCAAAAATGGTGCATTCCATTGACATCTAGGATTGTATTCTGAATTTTGACACACTTTATCACAAGTCTGTGGCTGGCAGGGTATGCTGGGAATAACTGGAGAACCATGTTTTCAGAGCCTTCCACTGGCAAAGCCATATTTTTGTGGGGGAAAAAAGGAATATTTTCCACTCTGTCAGTGCGACTTCAGACAAGACTACCAAATTCTCCTGTTACAAAGTCCAAAAAAAATAGATAGTTCTGTGGAGGATGCCCATTTATGTAAAATAAAAAAAAATATTCAATTAAGTAACCCAATTACATTGTTAACTAGATACCTGGTAAAAGTAGTTCAAAATCTGTGGCTAAATCACTTGTTCCCGTGTTTACACCATGGGGAATATTTATGAAAACTGGTACACAGGTAGGTGTACAAAATGGTTTCTGTAGATATGTCGTGGTGTATAGCAACCAGCTAACTGTGCACTAGTTGTCGTAAATGTCTCCAAATGTATAGTGTGATAATTGGCCATGCGTTGCATGATTTGTCTGTCTACAGGATACAGTTCAAGTGAACAAAGTGCTATAGGGTTGGAAAGATTTTTTTCTGTAGAAAATGTAATTTCCTGTAACGGATGTGTAAATACTCTTTAGGACAATGCTAAGTCCAAGTGTAAAGATCAACTTGTATGATAAAAAAAAAAAGAAGTATTTAGATTTGAAACCACTAAATAATAACTGAAGGACTAACTCTGTATAACCCAAGGTGCTGTGAAACTGCTGACCATCAGCGTTCTCTTTGTGAGCGCACATCTCGGACACTGACAGCGTGTCTATGAATGTGGTGTTTGTGTCGTTGTGTGTGGGTGGTAAAGTGTGGGACCATACGATTTGGAGATGGCTCCTTCATTCTCTTGTAAGGTGGGCTCAGCCTAGACAATGCTTGTAGCTGTGGTGTAATTTCCTATGTATGACCAGGAATGAGTGGGACTGGAATCTTTAGCTAGGAATTTTTCATGTTTTTGGAAAACAACAGAATAGGGGGGTGAAGCAATTCATAAAGGCATTATAACAAACCCTCAAAGAACAGACCTCTTGGTATACAAAGGAGCTTTGTCACACAGCCTCGGCCTCTCCATATTTGCGCTGATGTCATACAGAATGACCCCAGTGTCCAGCATCAGGAGGAGGAGTGTCTGGCTGTACCAGGCTATACACAATGCTGCTGTTTGTTGCTGGTGTGGTTTGGAATGCACTCCTTGAATTCTAGGGTAAGGTGGTAGGATGGCCAGCGTGGGAGCATTGAGGGAGTTAAAATGTCACACAGAAGTCGGAGACATAGTGTCAAAGTGTAGGGTGCGTGTGTGGCATAATTGGCAGCCAGTCCTGTATTCTGTAGCCTCCCTACGGTGTTTGAGATATTCACATACAAGTCCAAGACCAAGTTTTCTTTGTTTGTTTCAAGTTGTGCTTATACATTATGTGACAATATTTATGTTTGGTTGCAGCCTAACTGTTGTGGAACTACAAATCCCAGAATGTCCTATGTGGGATTTGTAGTTCCACTATAGCTGGTGGGTCACAGGTTGCCCAAGCCCGAGTTAGACTCAAATGATATAATCAATGGTTTGACGTCGGAACCACTAAACCTTTTAAGAGTGAGGATTGTACAATGTGCAATTATGTGGTATGTTCTTTAGCCACCAAAACACAACGTGGGGGTGCGCCGAGCCTGAGGACGCAACTGAACTGTCGCCTTTGTCATCCCTCACCAAACTACTAGCTCTCTGGGTTGTACAAACTTTAACAATGCTTGAAAATGACAGATTATTTAATTTTAGAGCTAAAAGCAAGGCATATGCCATTCATTTAGACAGTTGTGTCAAGAAATGTGACAATTTGTAAAACTCATTTATTTTGTATTTCCCCAAACCCTGCTGCCAGAGGCACCTTATTATAGTCACAGCCCTACGTCTGTGTAATTATTCCACATGCCCCTGTGACTTGCTAGCAGACATAAACTGGGCTTCTCTTATGTAATGTTCAATGCACTTCATGGGCAAGCTGCATGTTCCATTCCTACAAACTGCTCCACTTTTGGATTCAAATCCCACTCTTCATCTTTCCATATTATCTGACGTAGGCTCTCAAAATCTGTCCTGCAGCCTATATCAGGCAACATTTCCATTTCAAGGAACAACAATTATACAAATCACAACTGATTGCTGCAACTAAAAATACCAGTCTTTTTATAAATCTCTCATTCAACCTGAAACCTTAATTTACCGAGCACACATTGACAGACATGTTTCTAATCTTTGTCAAAAATCATTGATTGAAACAATTGTTATCAATGTGAGTTGAATCTCTGCTGCTTTGCACATTGCGTATGAAACAAATATGTCTGCCAAATATGTATGTTAAAAAAATATATATATTTTTTTAAACTTTGTGTTCTAATTGTTGTGTTTTTTCTAGTGCAACTTCTCAAATCTACAGACTTGGGAAGACAGAGCTTGTTGTACTTGAAGGAAATTGGCCATGGCTGGTTTGGCAAGGTGAGTATTCTCTGGTGCCCTCTGCAGGCTTTCCTGTGTATTACAGATGAAGTACAAGCTGATAGTTATTGTATTGATTATCGCAGTGGATTAATGAATACAGCATAAAGTCGGCAGATCAAAAAATATAAAGTTTAATGGAAATGAAAAATTACACCATAAACACGGGAGCTGATATCCCTTCCCGTTGTTCAGTAAGGCAAATCTTATTTATGGTCTTTAAAACCAAGGATGAGATGATGAGACCTCTTTAAAACCAAGGCCAGATACCTTTAGTGATTTGAATTTGATATCCGTTATTATGTACTGTTAAGGGCATTATAGGTGTGAGTCTGGCCCCAGAATTCTCAGGCCAGGTAAACGGTGGGACATAAACACTCCAGCAACTGTAAATTCCTGTTGTATTGATCTGGACAAAGGTACAGGTTGTAAATTCTCTTCCCCACAGCCACAAATCCTTAGATTTGTGCCTGTGATACTCTTATTGTTCTCAGCTATTCAATCATTGTATCTTTGACGTAAATATGATTTACAACGGTGCTCTCCAACCTCTTTCTATGTAGGGCAATGTTTTCAGTCAAAATACCAGATAAACTGAACCATTTTGTGTTCAACATTCAGTCTCATGGGGGGAAAAAAAACAGACAACATACACACTCGGGGTCCATGCTCAACAACCCACTACTCAGTGTGATATAATCACACAGGCAGCATGGGGTAATGGAAATACTTTTAGTGTGTGTAATATAGTTTATACTATTAGGAGACACCAGATATTATTAGAGGAATAAGAAGTACCATTTCACAAACTACTGTATACAGGAGCAACAGTCCGTCGGAAAGTTTGCTTTAAACTGTTCTGTATGGTATTATTTTATGGAGACAATAGTTATCAGCTATTTCCCCTATGTACAATTGTACATAAAATTCTGTTTATGGCTTCATTGTTGAAACTACTGTCCTTACAAGGTTATTCTGCTGTAGATTTTCTTAAGACAGAACAGCAGAAGATTTAGCTTAAAACATGACATCAGTGTTGTGTAAGGTAAACGAACATGACATAGGGTAAAGAAGACCCTGCCTGAAAAATCTTACGTTCAAGATGAAGGTGGTAATGAGACAATAGGTGAAAATAGAACACTAGTGGACGTGGTAGATGGATGATGTATAGGTAGTGGACATGGAGTGGGAGTAGGATAGTCAAGCATAAAGAGGTCATTTTTGAAGGACCGACCATTTAAAGAATTGTTGATTGGAGGAGTGTCTGGTAGGGCGAGGCAAGGAGATCCATAGGTGGGAAGCAACGCAGGAGAAGTCTTAGTGCCTGGAGTGGAAGGAGGTTATAAGAGGGTAACGGGTAGGAGTAGTCGAGCTGTGGGGTGTATCTCACGACAAGCTCAGAGATGTATCAAGGGGATGCATTAGTGAGAGCTTTGTAGATGAGGGTGAGCAGCATAAATTAAATACAGGATGCAATTGGGAGACAGTGAAGGTGTTTACAGAGTACGGCAGTGAACGAGGAGTGAAGAAACAGGAAGATTAGTCTAGCCACAGCATGCAGGATGGATTGTAGAGGGGAAAGGCGGGTGAGGGAAGGACAGTGAGAAGGAGGTTGCAGTAGTTCAGGTGGGAAATAATGGGCGAGTGGACCAGGGTTTTAGTTAGTTCCTGAGTGCGGAAGGGGTGCATCTTGGCAAAGTTGTGGAGGACGAGAAGACTGCGAGAGGATTTGGATGCGAGGGGTGAAGCTGAGGTCGGAGTCGAGGAGTTCAGAGGCAGCATGCGTGGGGGGCAGAAGTTGTCAACTGTGAGGGAGAAGAAGAGGAGTGGTATTATGACATTAACTAAAATATCTGTTCTACTGTTTGTCCAAGGGAAACTTACTTCAAAGTAATATGTATTTTGTCTTTGTGGTTCCTTAGGTGCTGCTTGGGGAGGTGAATTCTGGTCTCACCAGTACTCAGGTTGTGGTGAAGGAGCTTAAAGTCAGTGCTAGTGTTCAGGAGCAGATGTTGTTCCTTGAAGAGACTCAGCCCTACAGGTGAGTAAAAGAGTTACAACAATTACAATCTACCATCTACCTTTGGACCTTTTTAAACTCTTCATGGGTAACACCTGTGGGACTAGGATATGCTAGGAAAGTTAAAGTAAAACTGCAGTACTGCTTACAACCACTAGGATGCAGCAGAGCACTTGCATTCAAAATGTAAATTCTAAAAAGTGATTTGTAGAGAACTATACCTTGGTCATTATTTTAGAGCAGGGGTAGGGAACCTGTGGCTCTCCAGGTGTTGTGAAACTACAAATCCCAGCATGCCTTGCCACCTCTCTGCTGGTTATCTACTGGCAAAGCATGCTGGGACTTGTAGTTTCACAACACCTGGAGAGCCACAGGTTCCCTACCCCTGTTTTAGAGGGACAGTCCAGAGTTTTGGAAGTCAAAATGGACATGACCTGTCAGAAAATAGGGTGGTCTGATAGCAAAAGAGCATGACTGGATCAAGGTGTGGCCTAATTTATCCTAATTTTACAGTCAGGAATGTTATGTATGGACTGTGCTCGGGTCATATATATATGTATCCTATACTTTTTGTCCTGGATGGATGTCACTGCTTTCATATATTAGATGAGAACCAGCATGACTGTTAATGATAATAAAATGTGACATGTGACCATTGAACTAACACTGCTATTTCAAATCCAGTGAACCCTGCTGAGAGTTTGTCTAGAAGACAAAAAACTGAGACACCTGTGTGTCTGGTAAATTATGAATCCATAGAGTCCACCTCTCTATGGTGGGACTACCAGCATTTCCGGGAATGCAGCGGCCATGGGGCCCAGAAATGAGCTGCGTCCATTGCCTCTACACTTCATTCATTGCTGGTAGTACGAGCACTGCCAGCACCCACTACCATATCGGTGTAAATACAGTGAAGCTAATACAGGGCTTCATTGCACATGTGTTGGTATATCCGTGCTTTGCTCAGCACACCTATAGATCTGTACTGTTTTCATAAACCATCTTTCATAATCATGTTCTGTTGAAACATAGTCTGCCATTCAGCCTGACTGAACACAGTGTCTGAGCACCAACAACAATAGGTCTCATTTAATAACATTGGTACAAAATTTTCACTCCCAATCAATCAGACATTACTTTATTGATTCATTTGCTCCTGACAGATCAAAGCTAACTGCTGATTGGCTGCTGTGTTTCAGAGTATGCAGATCACCTAAATGTAATGTTAGTAAACACCACCCAATGTGTTTAAACATCCGTGGACTGCACTCAGGTGTTTCAATAATGAATGGACATAATTGCCACTTCCTCAGTCTTCCCATACCAGCCAGCACTGAGGCTGATAATGGCTATTACTTCATTGTAAGCCTCCCTCCTGACACCTCAATAATAATGAAAGTGCAGCCCCTGGAAGTAGCGCAGTTATTGGGTCTAATGCTGGGGTAGTCTGTTATTTGCAGGAAGGCGGCTTCTAAGTACATCTTACCATTGGCAGTCGGCACCTGCAGTGAGAGGTTTGAGTGCTCGGAGACGTTTTCACCTCACCTTGTGGCGCTGACTGCAGTAGAACACACATCACTATGCAAAACACCAGTTACCATGATTCGAAGGAGAGCTAGTTATTAATGTATTAAGAAGTCCTGTGGATATCGTTCCCTCCAAGAAATCTGGAAATCATAATGTTAAAAATAGGATTTATGAATAATCTTTAATGATTGATTCTAATGCAGCCATTCATCGGGTAGTTTTTGTAGGTCAGTTATAAAAGTATAACTGCAGCTTTTATACTGTAAATCTTGCTGCATGTATGGACAACTTAAAAAAGACCTATGATGTGAGTAGGAAGATTCACAGAACGTCCTTCCTCCACTGCTATTCTATACAAGACACCCGTGTCCACCCGGTTGTAAATTTCCTCGCATGTCTTGGTGGCCGCTAGGTGCCTGATAGCCAAGCGGTGGAAACGTACAGAACCTCCTGCGTCTCTGCTCTAAAATCGTACATATGGTTCATTGCTAACATGGAAAAAATCACCTCCCACCTGCGAGATAAGGACGATAAGTTTCACCAAGTCTGAGCTCCCTGGCTATATCTGTAATGCTCCCTGTCTGTTCCCCTCTGAGTGGCCTCTTCCTACCTGTCATCTCTACTCGCCACTCTCCTGCGCTCTGAGTCATGACCTTATGACCTTTGCTTCTCCTCCTCCTCTGAGGGTCTTCTACCCCTGGTTCACCATAGCTGACGACCACCCCACACATTAGCCTCTTAAATCAACTGATATTGCTTGAATCAGTACTCATTGTTTTGGTGCCATTTTTCACTACACATCGCAGTTTTTATATGTATTGTGACATTGTTTGGTTTCTCTTTTCCTATTGCCACCTTCATGCGTATTCAATAAAATTTTGAGTTAATATAAAAATTAAACAATCAAAGTATAACATGTTGGTTATTCTATGACCTCATATGTAATGCTTGTCTGTGTGAACCTGTACAGAACATCAAATGTTCTAGGCTCTGTCTTCTGCATTGCTCCACACCTCCTTTGCTATTCAAGGTGCAGGGCAGGGAACACCCACCTTAGCAGCATTCTAAACCTATCCACTAGTCACACAAGAGTGGGAACATATCGCATGTTTGTAAGATTCATTGATCATGTATACACAAAATTTGTATTTTAGAGACAGACCCCTGCACAAAACCTGACCCCCGTCCGAGGTGGTAACGGTCAGTCCTCCAGTGCTGACTTTGGAGTCGTTTGAATGAATAGACCTTTCAGTCCAGTGTGTTAATTGGCTTTATCAACACATTGCAATGAGCTGTGTATTCGTTTGATATTTTGTTACCCTGGAAAAATGACTATAATAGAGCTAGACAATTGGGTGGCCTTATTCAGGTATAAACACTATAGGTACATTAATTATTTTGTTATATAAAAAGGGGATCTCAAGGCATATACATTTATAGACCAATGTGCTGCAAATCACAGTAGCAATGTGTTAAAATAGATATCAAGAAATCAAACATTTGCACATAGTAACTATGTCCTTTTTACCACAGTATGCACACTACGTCTGACACAATGGGGTATATTCAATTACGTTCGGAGATCGCGGTTACGCTCCGGAACAACCTGCGAAGGTACTACGCGATACTACAGCTATGTGGATTTCTCTTTGCACCCCCCCCCCCCCAAGCTTTTGCGAAGGGAAATCCACGTTGTTGTGGTACTGTTATTACCTTGTGTAATGCGCAGCTGCCGCGTACCTGCGATCTCCGGACCTAATTGAATGTGTCCCAATAAGTATATATATTTTTGATCATACCACAGACTATAAGTTGATTTTCTGTCATTTCACTGTACAGCACTATTACAGACATTCTCCGTATCTGCTTTAGTCTCTGAATTGCTCAGAAAAGCTCAATGATGTCCTGTAACCCATAGCAACCAATCAAACACAACACTGTTTAAAGCCAGTGTTTTATTGGACATAATTGTTCTTTGCATCATATTATTAAGTAATGCTCTAAGTTATTGATGCCAGTACAAAGTAATTAGTGGGCCGTCAGCTTGTGACTGACAGTGGCTGAGCCAGGGAACCACCCAGTTGAACTGTGACTGGCAGGTATTGACACACCTTTTTGTGTTAAAATAATACTTTCATACCAGATCTCAAAGAGGATCATGTTACTTTTTTTTCTAGGGGTTACAGGATAGAATGGAAACAGATACATATAAGGGTGGATATTCCCCTCTGCTTTTTCTGACTTCCTTTGACTTGTCTGTGACTGACTGTAAAACACAAGATAGACCTAAAGTGTGTGTATATAGACTTTCATACTTCCCAACAGACCCTGATAAAGGTGGAGTCTATAAGAAAGTGGGTGTAGGTTTACGTAAATGTGTGGATTTCGTCTGTGGATCTGGTTGGAATTTTAGCAAATTGGGGCATGGCCTAGGTCAGAGGTACTCAAACTCCATCCTCAAGAGCTAACAGTTCATATTTTCAAGATTTCTTTCTTTACTCTTGCACGGGGGAGTTGATCTATTTTTCTGGGTCAGTAATTATCCCACTTGTTTTTACAGACAGAAATCCTAAAAACATGACCAGTTGGTAGCTCTTGAGGACCGCGTTTGAGCACTTCTGAATTAGGTGGATCGGGGAAGGGATTCTTTGTCCCAGTTGCTGTGGAACTGCAAGTCCAAGCATGCTAGAGAGCCACAGCCTGCCATAGCCTGTAGTATATGAATGGAAACCCCTCCCAGATATGTAAAGCCATCACGTAATTCTCCTACTTCAATATTCTGTCTGGCAGTCTGTGGTGTAAGGTAAAAGACTGGTGTATGTCAGACTGCAAGTGGGCTGGTCTGAGATCTTAAACTCTTATCAGGCTTGGTAGTACTCTCCACCCTGCCTTTAAAAGTCTTGTACCACAGCCCCTGCGCTGTATGCACTTGGCCCCTGGTACTGTTCTAGAATTGCAGTTAGCCCCAATAGAGACGCATAACTGCTAACTGCCCATTAATATAATTAGGCTAAAGGGTACTGGGGGCCCTTATGTGGACAGGTGTGGTTTGTTTGACAGGTCTTTAATAATTCAAGCCAAGTCTGGCACAGTTATGGGAGAATGCTGAACTTGAGAATGAAAAGATCTCCAGATTGACTCGTTGCTAGTTTGGAAGAAATTGCTTTTCATCTGGTGTTTTAGAGAAGGATATAAATTTTAAAAAAAACCACCAAAAATAAATTAAACTGATTTAAAATCTCCATGTAGGAGACCTGTACGTGCATGTGAAAGTGTTAAACAATCCAGGGATACTGGATTTCTTTTCATAAACGTGAAAGTGTGCAAATTGTGAAATTCACAAATAAAGTAACAAATGAGTGATGAAGCATATATTACTGCTAAAAGGGACATTGACCAAAAATATGGCAGAGCCCAGGGATCTGATTATCAGTGTAAACCGTGTACTGACATTCAAGGGGTTGCAAAACCAATACTGTTCACTAACCCTTGCTGCAGATTTGTACATTGTCTGTAAGGTTCAAATGTTAAATGCAGCCGTGATCGTCCAAAGTGTCATTATAGCTCATTGCGTCCGATTGTGTGCTGTTCTAACATTACATCAAGTCTCTAGCAGCGATCTCGGGTTGCCAACCTATAAAAATATCATTTAACTATTAATACACTGTCACAGTATTTCTTTACTAACACAATATAAAAAAAATGTGTTCTGCAATAAAACAAAAATATGTTGGAAATGGGTATTCAAGCCTACATAATCTACACAGTCTTAAATTATTACTGACTTATGGTCGGGAAGAGATGATTTTACCTACAACTTTTTTTTGATGAATGAAAATTTGTTTTTCGTAAAAAAAAATTGTGTGTTCTATTTTTTTGTGGGTTTTTTTCTTCGTGGGTTTTTTTTTGTTTTTTTTTGTGTTTTATACTGGCTGTCAGCATATTTACTGACAGTTGGCAAACCTGCAAAGGTTCTCCCCTGTACCTTAGCACTGGGGACTGCTGCATCTTACAAAGAGTAGGGGGCATGTCCCCTCTGGTCTGTGGTAGGAGGGGTTGTGGAAATCTACCCCCCCCCTCCCCAAAAGGTGCAAATGAAGGATAAGTAAACCTGCCTTAGAGATGTTTTTTTAGACCTCATGATTATTGTGACATAAGATTGCATTGTATGGTTGTACCTTCCATCTCTTCTCAGAGCACTCCAACACCCCAACCTGCTTCAGTGTCTAGCCCAGTGTGCTGAGATCACCCCCTACCTCCTGGTCATGGAGTTCTGCCCACTGGTGAGTACAGTGCATGGAGCACAGTACAATGTGCCAAGCTCTGAATCGCTAGAGAGAGCCTTCAGCATCTCATGTAACCCAGTAACAGTTTTGCAGTTTGTTATGAAAATCTAGGTGTGTCTTTTTCAATAGCTGTAGTGATCTTGATCTATTTGCTCATGTAGCAATTAACACAACATGGAACAAATAGTAACATGTGGGCTGCTAGTGCTGCAAATTAAGTATTGGTCTTTATTGAAATTTATTTGATTAAACATAGTAAAAAGGTACTTTGGAAAAATAAGTCATGGCACGTCTTAATTGTGCACCACATGAAGCATAATATCCGCCCACCTGTAATGCGGTTACCAAGAACAAGAGGTGAGCCGGCGCTGCTGACAAGTCTCTCCTGCCCCATATCCAAACATTGGCTTTTCATGCCACTTCAGACCAGTCCTTGTTATCCCCTCCTTCTGCGAGAGCCCTGCTGCCCTCCAGCTGAACATTGTGCGTGAGGTGCGCAGTGTGCAAGTGATGATGGTGAGCGGGAGCTGGGGAAATACTTGGCGGAGGAACTTATCCTCCTGGTCAAGTGGTGCTGCCCATTCTGAAGATAACTGAATGAGAGGTGGGCAGAGTCCATGTGCCACCTGTATTAACAAGTACCAGTAGCAGTATATGGTTTCTCATCGTCTAAGAAAGTTAGCTATTGCCAGACAAAACTAAATGATGCAAAAATAGTCATGTAGCTAGTAATTGTTGTTAATGTGCATATTGCTAGGTATTTAGGTATTATACATTTAGTGATACAGGTATATAAAGTGACCAAAATATGAGTGCTTCTTGCTCTGTGTACATATGGCCTGCTTTGTTTGTTCATTAGATTGAATGACTGGTCAAGTGTTTAGTACTTCTGCTAAACTTATACTGCTTTAGTCTAATATAAATGTAACCTGTAGAGTACAGACCAGAATTCATAACCTATGTTTTGTTTTTTTTGTTTGTTTGCAGGGGGACCTAAAAGGATATCTGCAGAGCTGTGCGGCCACGGAGTCCACAGCACCTGACCCCCTGACCCTGCAGAGGATGGGCTGCGAGATGTGCTGCGGGCTGCTCCACCTGCACAAGAATAATTATACCCACAGGTTAGAAATTGTGGACAGTGTGTTGCATAAAAATAAATAGACTTTTCTTTCGTGCTGTTCTCTATCATTTCACCTGTTTTGTGTTTTTTTTGGCTTTTGTTTTAGTAATTGCCTTACATTTTTGTTTATTTTTCTTAACTTCTAAAGCCAGGATGGGCATCCATTGATATTTTTTCACATGTTATATTTACCACTTGTTTTGCACAATAAAACTCATACTCTATTATTTTTCATGTTGGTTTTTTTTTGTGTCTTCCATGCTTGTCTACCATCTGTGTGCCCTCCACAGTCTTCTCCTAGACTCGGTATTTTCTCTTGCGCATCTGTGGACGCCTCTTGGTTTGTCCCCTGGAACAATATCCTGATGCTGAATGAGTGGGACATGCAGGCTCCAGCATCAGTGATTTTGTTGCAGGCGGCACTCACTGCTCCTGGTCTCTCGGACGGCAGCGCGACTTTGCCAAGTGACGCTCATCATTTGTGTTACATGTATCTTTTATTACCATGCTTCATCAGGGCTAAAGCAGTCTATTGTGCCTATCAGCTCTCTGCTGTTATAAAGCCTATCTTACACTTAATGCATCTCATCTATCTTACCCTCTGCTCCCTTCCTAGCCCCCTCTTTCTTTCCTGTTCATATCATCCCTGCATATCACAGGATCTGGGTAATAGTGATACTTGTAAGGTGGTTTTTACCTTTGTGTATTCTCTTTGAAGATGCACAACATTCTGGTGACTATGTATTAACATGGATCGCTTGATAAAATGGCTATAGATTAAATATGGGATCATGGTAGCCCAGTGATGGACAACCTAATACACTCCAAGAGTCATGCACGTGTGGCCTTCCAGCCTTCAAAGTGCTGCACATTATCCTTCATCTCAGTAATAGGTTAAAGCAATACGCATCTCCTTCCTTCTCTCTACTCTACTCTACTCTCTTAATTCTCCCTCTCCTCTCCCCTCTGCACATCTATCTGCCCCAAAAATAAAAATATTTTTTTCTGGAATGAAAATAAAAACAACAAAATTTGCTCCACTCCTGCACTTGCCACACAAAATGTTCCCACGTGCCACTCAGACCTAGCATTGCACATAATTTCCCCATGTGCCACTCAGACCTAGCATTGCACATAATTTCCCCATGTGCCACTCAGACCTACCATTGCACATAATTCCCCCACGTGCCACTCAGACCTACCATTGCACATAACTCCCCCACGTGCCACTCAGACCTACCATTGCACATAACTCCCCCACGTGCCACTCAGACCTACCATTGCACATAACTCCCCCACGTGCCACTCAGACCTACCATTGCACATAACTCCCCCACGTGCCACTCAGACCTACCATTGCACATAATTCCCCCATGTGCCACAGAATCCCGCTCATGTCCTCAGATCCTGCATGTCCTTCAAAGCTACCGCCACATATACATTTATTCAGGTAATAGAAGAAGGTGTCTCCTAATACCCATAATCATTTTCAATAAGAGGTGCGTTGTTGCTTATAAAATACAAGTTTTTTTCTAAAGAAAGTGTTAGTCAGGCACAGACACAGATTTTTCATGTTTATTTTTTTTAAATTCATTCATTTTGTTTTTCATCATTTTAGCTTTATTAATGCACAGACAAACACATACCTTTTCACTTACTGTGGTAGCTGTTGCTAACAGTCACGTGACCCTCTGTGCACTGGGATTCAACCATTTCTTCTGAGCTCCTCACTGATCTGGGCGGTAAATCGGATGTCTGCATGCTGCCCAGGTCAGTGAAGTGCTCAAAGAACACAGCAGGTCACGTGACCGGTAGCAACAGCTACTAATGTACAGACAAAGGACTGTTGGGACACACATTAGGATGTGTAAACGTCTGATATATGCAAATAATAGACCTGGCATTTCTTTAACATGCAAATGCTTTGCAACTTTCCATCCCTAACAGCAACATACAGGACTGGAAATTGCTTTGTGACCTGTCTAGTTTATATTTGCGTTGTGCTGCCTATCACAGTACTATATACTGTATGTGAATTTGTCAAATTGTAACTACTTCAGTAATGTAAAGAAAACTATCCGATATGAATAATATTCAGTATTTAGCTGACTTTCCAATGTAGCGCCATTAAAAAGCAAGTATTAATTAGTTAAGTTATAACCCCCCTCCCCACACACACACCCACGCACACCACACACACACACACACACACACACACTCTCTCTCCAACCCGTCCCATTCACTCTATTACGGACTGCTGAAGTCCCTCGCACGTTTTAGGGACATATCTTCATGCATGTCAAGAAGCTGAGACTGAACTTATATAAGTTGTTGTGATATAACTGGCCTAGTCCTTGTGCAGAAACCCACCAATCCACACAGACCACAGTGTGATCCACACGGTCAAGATTATTTATGAAGTACAGCAATAAGCGGATGTGTTAAATTGAAATCTCAATAGTGACGACCCTAAATGACATATTACTCATTCTGTGTTTTTGTCTCCCCCAAAAATTCTGGTGCTCTTGGCGACCACCTTTGTTCACCTAATGGTGGCAGCAGCCTTGAACCCATGGACTGTGGGGCATCTGTGCTAACCACTGTGCCACCCCTAGGATAGTTTTGTACCTGCTCAAGTGTGTTTTAATTCCCCCACTAGTCTCTACAATTTTTTTGTTTTCCACTTTGGATTGTTGTAAAGAAAAACAAACACACAAGCTCTCCAGTCTAACTCTTTCTCTCCCTTCCAATAAATAGTGACCTTTCTCTACGGAACTGTCTCTTGGCTGCCGACTTGACGGTGAAAATCGGTGACTATGGGCTGGCACACTCCAAGTATAGGGTAAGCACAGGGAATCTACAGGAGGGGAAAGTTTTGGTTTGAAATGGAGCTGGGTCTCCATGAAATATTTACTATGAAACATGATTTTTCATGGTCTTAACATTTTTTTTATTTGGAACACTTTTCTGTTAGTGCAGCTCTGTAACTTGGCCCGAACACATTGTAGCCATAATAAATATACATTTGTATAATATACAAGTGATGCTAATATATGTATGAACTTCTGTAAATAATATTATCTGTATAAATAGAGTTCTACTGTCATTGCTTATAATGGAGGTTTGTATGGACAGGTGAGCAAGATGTGAAGACAAGGCCCGAGCATTCTCTCTGTAGTATACTCTGTACTGTACCTGCATCTGTCCAGCTTTGATGCTATGTAATTGCCATGCAGAAAAGGGCAGTGAGCAACAAAAGTCACCTGACTTGTTTGTGACGCCAACCGTCCTGGTGCAGCATAAACTCAGATGCAATATCTCCTCCAACATCCAATTCCAGCTCCTTACCACTGTAGTTCTGTGCTTTTCAAGTAGTTACACTTTTCCCTTTTTCAGCTAAAATACTCCTTGGTTAGCCTCATTTATGGCTTATTGAGAGTGGCGGATCACCATGACTCCTCATTACACATGTCACTTTTTTTTTATATTTGAAGCTTTGTTTTACATTGAGCAAAGTGTGCCGGGAAACTTCTCAGCCAAAGTGTAACTGAAAGGTGCAAGTTGGACCCCTGTTGAAGTTACAGAATGAAACCCAGTCCCTGCCAATTTTGAACTGGAGCAAAAATAAAATCTTTTTGCACATGAAAAACGCTCTTTATCTCCATCTTTTGATGTCATTTCAACATTTTGGCTTCAGAAATTGTACTTTCCTTGAAATACTCCATGGCAGCCCTTACAGTGGACTAACCACCTGGTTCTGCTGAGTAGAGACAGGAAGAGGAATACCCCTGGAGGGTATATAAGGGGGCTACTCCTTCATACTGGTGTCTTGAGAACCTTCCAAAGCTGTCCTACAAAACACAAACTGAGAACATGGTGGGAATGTTTGGCTGACATGGAGTATTTCAAGGAAATTAAATTCATGGTAATTCTCCTATTTCCTTTTCATACTCCCTAGCAGCACTAAGGGGGGTATTCAATTGACGGCGGGATCGCCGAAAATCCCGCGCTCAAAGAATATTACCGTTAATACGGTAATCCTGCGTGGGAAAATCGTTAATACGGTAATTTACTCGCTGGATTTCAGCTCGCAGCTCAGGGAGCTGCGAGCTGAAATCCAGCGAGTAATTACCGTATTAACGGTAATATTCTTTGAGCGCAGGATTTTCGGCGATCCCGCCGTCAATTGAATACCCCCCTTAGAATGGATGTACCAAAGTAATATAATCAAATAGGGTGGGGTAAAGATGACAACACTGATAACACGGCAATCATAATGCATAAACTGTTTAGCCACTTCCTGAAGAATGTTCCTTTCCGAACTGCACCTTGGAATAGGATAATGTCTGGTCAGAGTGTGAGGATGTCCATTCAGCTGCTTTGCAGATATCATCTGTTTAGGCTTGAGCTTCGCCCAGGAGGTCACCACTGTCCTTGTAGAATGTGCCATTAATATGCCTGGCACTTTCCTTCCGTACCCTTATCCTTAATCCTGTGTAATGACATCTTTAATCCATCGTGCCACAGTAGGTTTGGATGGAGTATATCCTTTATGTGCACATTGTGGAAAGACAAAGCTGTTGTGTATTCCCAAATTTGTTCGGTTTGAAAATGTAAATAAGGATAGTTCTAACAAGACCTCGAATGTGTAATCATTCTTCTTTTTAATTACATGTTAATGAACAGAGAGATAAGAGTATGATCTCCTGGTTGGAAATTGTAAACTACTTCCAGTAAAAAAGCAGGATTAGTTCTTAACACCACTTTGTCTGTGTAAACGATTAGAAAGGGTTATTTACACCAAAAGGCACATAGGTCCCCGACTTGAAGAGCAGATGTGATTGCGACAAGAAACAGTACTTTTGGGGTTCATATGAGGATATCTGCGTTTTTAGTGCTTTACAGAACTGAAAGAGAAGAACCGTGGATGATAATTTAATATCCAAAAATACCAAGTGTAGATATGTGAATTTTGAGGTTAGAGAGAGTCAAACCCCTCATTAAGAAACTCCAAAACAATTGGAATTGTGACAGAGATGGGATCATCCAGCTTAGAGTTACACCTCACATTGAATATTTGGAATGGAAATTGTGCCAGATTCTTTAATAGACATTGGAAGAATTATTTCCTTACTTCAAGTGTGTCAATTATTTAATTAGAGATACTGTCAACATCAACTGCTCATTCTCCATGTCATCAAAGAGAGGGACTCTAGATTTCAATGAAGAAATGGTCCCTGGTGTAGAAGATCTGATTGTCGTGGCAGAGGCTGGTCCAGAAGAATCCCCCAGGTTTTCTTGTAATGCCTTTGAAGCTCCATAGGGGAGGATGGAGAAAGCTTGACCAAATTGTTTATTCTGGGTAACTGGTAAAATTCGAGTTGCTGTCATGGCGTACCTCACCTCATTTATGCCGAAAGGGCTGTTTGGAAGAGAGGATATGATATTGTCTGGAATATTGTTTCCCAGGCCCATAACTGTGTGCTTCCTTTAATTGTTGCATTGAGGAAGGAAAAATAAATAGTCTTGCTCTTCTATACTGTAGCAAGTGATTGGAACAACCTTCTATGATCTTTTGAATCATAGAGTCAAACTTTTGACCGAAAACAAGAGCCTTCAAAAAGAATTCTTCTTGGAAGAAAAATAAATAATATCTGAAGCAAATTAATTAAATTCCTTTTTGCAAACTTTCAACACATTTTAAGTAGATGCTCTCTACTAATCTTCTCTATGTCCTTATGCAGGGTACTGGCCCAAAATCTGAGTGCTCTTGAGTTTGAAGCCGCTGCCACACTAGAATAAAGTATGGGCTTTTTTTAATGGACTTCCATCCTCTAATGGAATGGTGGTTCTACCCTGGCTGTGGCCTAATCTATTTTTGGCAATATACTCCTCATCCTGGAAAGCATACATACTCTTCCTATTAGGTTGGCCTTTATAAAACAGTTGCTACTCTTTATTGGTTATATCTTTAAGAACTTGTATATGACAAACACTGTTTTTTTTTCTGTGTTAATCTTGAAAATGACATTCCGAGGAGGTTCAGAAGCTGGCGAATCATCAATTGCCATAGGCTTATTAATATGTGTCAGCATTATATTCATAACATCAAGGTTAATCAACCAAGGATCCTTTTTAATCCTCTGATATGGATTCATCTTCCATCAGTGAGTCCAATCATATCAAATGACTCGTAGCCAGAAGGACCAGGACTTATATAATCCATATCTTCAATAATGTTTCCTCCTCTCCTTCTGTCCTTTGTTTTGTGTCTTCTTTAGTGACAGCTTTATTTCGTCACCCAGTTAATAATTTCTTTAATATGTTAAAGGGGTTGAGTGTTATCAGTTTCAGGATCTCATCTTGTACAGTAAAAATTCCACATAACCATCAGGGTTATCACCTGCTCCATATAATAAGTTGTGAGATTTGCTACATTTTCTTCCTTCGTACAGGATCCAGAAGGGTACTAGGAAAGGAGAAACACTAACGAACTAACTAAACCAAATCCATAATAATGCAGAAAACACCCTTGACTAGGGGCTTACATTTTTGGTGGTGAGCTTCGGTCCCAATGCTGCAGGTACATGCCTTCGTGTCTGTATGGAGCGAATAATAAATAATGTCACATACTAAATGCTTACTCGGAAACAGCGTTGGCCAGAATAATGTTTACTTCCACACTTGATGTCCTCTGAGAAGAACCCACGTGAACTGAAGGCAAATGCCTCCAGCAGACAAGAGATGCAGAAGAATTCACAGACTGCTTGGACTCCAGGGAAGCTAAATTTTCGTTCCTGCTTGCACTACCCAAATTGCGCTACAGGGACCCTCTGGTAATCTGGGTTGAGATAAGCCCAGAAATAGAAAATAAATACTAACTAAACTAGAAAAAAAGCGAGAGACAGGGTCCAGGAGGAAGGAGGAGGCACCTTATATACTCTCCAGGGGAGTTACTTTTCATGTCTCTTCTCTGAATGATGAGGTTAATCCATTGCTGCCTGGAAGAATTAAAAGTAAAGCTAAATGTAGCTGTTTACTTACTCCATAATTAGCGAGGAACGCCCTTGCTCTACCCTACTCCCCCCATGGCCTGGTATAAACGTCTGGTTGTCCGCAAATGCCGACAAATATAGGTGCATTTGCAAAGATCAAGGCACACTGCACCTCCAAAAAGGGTTTATTCAGTGCATACTTTATTTATAAATATAGATTCCAACATATTATTCACACCATACATTATGGAATAATAATACAAACAAATGTCAGTGACATGAAAATAAAATAAAGATTGTTTTTAATTTTGTATCAGCTTAGTGTTTTGGGTCTTGTCTTGGATAAATCATATTATAGATGCAGGTTAGGAGAATTGTTAATGAATTTGAATTTCCATATAGTTAATTTTGTTTAATCTGTTCCTTCACCTCTGTACCATTCCTGAACCCGGCAGGGCATGCTGTGACTTGTAGTTCCAAAACAGTGTGTTACAGGCTGTCTTAAACCATTTCTAGACCTCTGGAGTAAATGCATCCCTGTATACAGAAGATTCATAATAATGTTTTACATGACACTATATGATTTATACACAGTATTTCCTTATATAGATTATATTCTTGTTTTCCAATATGCAATTATGCAACAATTATTGGTAGGAAACCTTGTGTTGATAAGAAAACTGCAGGCTGCATATATTCTTTCACATTTTTTTTATTTTATTTTTTTAAATTGGCTTTTTTTCTTCTTCTTTCAAAATCCACCTGCTGCGCGCTCACATCACACTCGCACCCAAGTAATCTGCACAGTGTAAAGGACTGACTGCCGACAGTTACATAGTGTCAATTGTCTTGTTGTTGAACTGAATGTCTCACATGAGAACTAGGGATGGCTGTTTCTTCTTACCACTCAGACACTCTGTTACTGTGTTACACACATTCTATGTTCTGTAACCAAACACCTGGCTCTCTGCCAGCTGTCCCCAGTCTGTGCCAGAGGAGGCACTGAGCTGCCCAGATTAAGGGAGGGGAGTAGGCACTCTTCCATCTCAGAGCACGTCTCTGCCTCAAGGGGGGGGAGGGGACTTCACTATAACCTCTCTCCGTCAGGGTGAGTCAGACGTCTGCTGATCCTCAGGGAGGGTGGGGGGCGAGTAGGAAGAAGCAGCAGGGAAGCTTGAAAGTGTGTCTGAGCGGGTAGATGTGTTTGTTTGTACCTTACAGGATGATTACCTTCTGACGTCGGACCAGCTGTGGGTTCCACTGCGATGGATTGCGCCGGAGCTCATTGATGAAGTCCATGGGAACTTGCTGGTGGTTGATCAGACTAAGGCCAGTAACATCTGGTAGGAAGCTATCTTTGTCACCCATGTAACAGTTGCACTCCTTGCCCTGGCCTGGGTGCAGCCCTGTGTATCCACAGTGATGAATTGTTCTGTGTTTGTCTCCATGAACTTCCTGTGCTTTTGTTGTTTACTACGCTTTGCAAAATTACGTTTCTCTGCACCTGCATTAATTGTTTATTTCAGACCTAGTGTATATAGAACATGGGTGTGGCCCTTGTTAATAATACTCTTTGGCCAATGGCTGTGCTGATAAAACAAACCCACTCATTTATTCAGTGACAGAATGGTAGAACTATATAACAAGCCAGCAACACAACATAGTTGACTGTAATAATTTCTATTCACAAGGCAAATAGGTTCTGCTTGTAGCACAGGTATATATTAACTGTTAAAACAAAATGTAAATATGGATTGGTGATGGTAGAAAAACAGCCAATGAGAGACACTTAAAGGGTCACAAGCACTTTAAAATGAAAGTTAGCTTTTATAAAAGAGCTATTAATAAAATATATATAGACATATATGGACTGGAGATGAATCTGTGATTGCAGGGGGGGGGGGGGAGTTTTTTTCCCTGTGCACAGCAAACTTCCTTTCATTAACCCAATTGTTTGACATTGCAGGCTGCTTTTTTAGGGTTTTGTTTTGGTTTTTTTATATGTAAGGGCTACTAATAGAGCTTTTGCATCTATTTACCCATATGTTTGGCAATCCAAACCTATATATCATGTGTTTTATCTTCAGTGGTACTTTATGATTTGTTAATAAAATGTACTTACTCCAGCATTCATAGATAGGCATAGGAAGGTCATTAGACTGTCTGATACAAATAAGTATAAACACAGCTACGACACCACACTAAGTATTAATGCTGATTACTCTTGTGATATCAGGGGCCTACTTTTGCACAAATACAACTAGTTTTACAGGGAAGCACATGACTTTGTGGCATACAATAGCAGTATCTGTGGGTGTGCAGTTTTCAGTGCTCTATGGGAGTAGGGGGGTTATATTTGGGGCATTCCTTATCACCAGGCAGCTCCTGCTTTTCCTGTAACTTACAAAATCGAGATTTAGTTTTGCAGAACAACATTACCTATATAGGATACAGTGGTGGAGGGGTCACATGTACCACTACCTGCAAATGGACTGGAACGTTCCTGACACAGTTGGATCTCATCTTATACAGAATATTAGGGGCATATTCAATTGTGAGCGTTAACGCTGCAAAACGAGTGCTCGTAAAATATTACCGTTTATACGGTAATATTGCGCGCGAAAAGCGTTAATACGGTAGGAGCTGCGAGCTGAAATTCCGCGAGTAATTACCGTATTAACGCTAAGATTTTTCGAGCGCTCGTTTATTAGCGTTAACGCTAACAATTGAATACGCCCCTTAGTGTTTTTAACCCAGGCATATCTAAAACCTTTACAGATGTACTACCTGCTATGTGGTTATTCCAAACATCTACAACTGATTTGTATAATATTTCCTAACAGTGCAGAGGGAGAGGAATATTCAGAGTTAGCCTGAAGAGATGTTGTGTCAGTCAGAGATTGAGTACTGAAGAATAGGGAGACTGAGCACTAGTGAAACGTAGGGTGTGGACACAGTCATTGTACAATGGTAATTATGAGGTTGAGGCACACGCTGATTGAATCGCAACTCAACAAGTAATTGAACAAGTTAAAACAAAGAGAGTACAGTACGGTGTTTACAGTTGGGCACAAGTGGAAAAAAAAAGACAACAGCTCCGATTGTTAGTCCTGTTATACAAATGGAGTTTTAAGCAACACACTACAGAGAAAATATGTTTTATAGCAGCATTTAGCTCACTTAATTCACCAATTTGCACTAATTTTATAAGTTGCAGTTTGTCCATCGACGTGCATGAAGCGTAGTTGGTGCATCTGACATTTGATCCATATATAAATCCGTGTACTGTGACTTTTTGAAGAAGTAAGTTCGTGGGGAATTTTTTTCAACATTGTCTGCTGAGAAGGTCACGCTGTAATCTTTCTGGCAGCGCTTGTCACTGTGCTTGTCAATTACTGATGTTTTCTTTCCCACAAAGGTCCCTGGGAGTTGCACTTTGGGAGCTGTTTGAGTTGGGGCAGCAGCCATATGACACCTACTCCGACCGGCAGGTCCTCTGCTATGTTATTAAGGAGCAGCAGCTCAAACTACCGAAGCCGCAGCTCAAGCAGCTGCTCTCAGACCGCTGGTAAGAGATCTGCGAGCATTGGAGGTCGTTATTAAATGCTAAACACACAGCGTGCACTGAGTATATGCTGAATATAGCGAGTACAGGTCAGATTGATATAGTAACATACTGCCCTAGAAAACCTAATGACATCATGGGGAAAAGGGGTGACATGTCATCCCTGCAATGCATATGTGCTCCTTTGTGAGCTGATGCCATCTTAGACATTATGGGACCCATGCGGAGTTGGACACATGTGTGTCATATAATACGCTGTAAAAACTGCACATAAAAATGTACGCTAATATGAGTCAGTCGCATCTCGAGATGCGTCCAGCTCTGCGCCAGTAGCATGTGCTCCAGGATTACGTCAGGTGTACTTACACTTTTTTTTTTAACATTTGATTTGATATCGAAAAAAACATTTGCTTTTAGGTTTGATGTATATTTCAAAAAAACAAAAAACTATAATGCAGCAGGTAAAATATTCCTTATCGTGTAGAAAGGAAACTAACAAAAACGTAATTCCAAAATGTAGCCACAAGATAACATAATACAGGAATGATCAATGAAGAAAGCACTATGCGCTTCTGATATGCACTATGCGCAAATGATATGGTTATTGACAGGCGTATATTCGGGTGTGTCTCCTCCGCATTTACGCAGACACGACCGTCCTGTACACAGACTGCATTTACATGCCCCCTCCCTCCACCACTCCAACTCTCCAAATTAGAGGAGGTGCAAGTGTGAGATCTGCATATGGATGTAGTGGCAAAAAAGTGGCACCACACCCCAAAAAAATGACCACAGCTGACTATGCTGCCTAGACTACTTCCTGAATTGTACTACCCTAGTATAGGATATATGCCTTGTTTGTCTATATGGTAAATACAGACCTGTCCTGGCTGTCTCAGTACTGATAACCGGTATACCAGTGTTATGTAAATGTTCGTTTAACATGGTGATTTATTTCACAAAAAAATACCTTTTGTTTTTCTTATGGGCCCAGTAGTTGTTATGGGCAGAAACATTAAAATGATTAAAATAAACCGTTTCACCTGCACATAAACATCTCCCACATCAAGTAGAGGATGTACACACAACAAAATTATCATCATGGAAACTAGAAACCACCAGGGATTTCCTTGGCAGAATAACACATAAGATGCATGGAGATGTCACTAGAGAAACATATGCATCACGGATTATATACCATAGAAACACGGCAAAGGTCAGTCACCGTGCTAACAACGGTAGCAGCATCAGCTATCCATCTCCAGAAGAGTCAAGAATCCCTTTATGGTGCAAATGAGATCATGTTTTAACAGCAGGAAAGTCAAACAAGTAGATTTCGAGTAGCATAGTATCTTCTGATGTTCAATGAATATATAAATAAAATAGGCTGATGTGACTGATTGGAGATATGTTCTGCCCACCAAGATCAGAATTGCATCAAATCAGACAGTTGTTTTGGTGGTCATATGTAATATCAGGCACATTTATTCTAAAATGACCAGTTTGGAAGACTATATAGTCCTATGGATAGGATTTCCATAGCTGGGTAATAACAAAACTGGACATCCTTGTGACCTGAAGTTTACTGAGGACATGAATTCTGCTCTGTACAACCTTATAGGTCTCAAAAAGGTAAAACAGTTGTAAGAAACTATTCTCACTTTTGTTAAATAAGCTGCAACAAGTGAATTTAGTGAAAATAAGTATTAAGATTATAGTTTAGGTTGTGCAAAAAGGGGACTTTCCTAGGAAAATTAGAGACATTGGAACCCTACATGTGGTCAGTTTTCATACTTAAGAACAATTGCAGATGTGGCATTAACAAGATTAAGATAATAAAGTAAATGTATAGCTAAATGAATTTGTTTAATGTACACCTGTAATAGCACATGGTGCTCATTTAGGGCCTGAGTCCTTAAGGAGAGCAAAGCACAGAAAAGAGCAAGGTTGCTCCTAGACAAACCATGTTACAATGCAAGGGGTGTAAATTAGTTTACTATATAAGGAAAATACTGGATGTCTTTTCATGTAGCACATAAACTTAATAGATATATATTTACTCTGAAAGTTTCTCTACGCTATGCCCTACCCCAACAATAAATCTGTCCCCACATTTTAAATTTACCTACACCTTCAACATTATGTAACCATGCAACATTATTTTGCCAAGGTGCAAGTTTACTCCTTTTTTTCTTTTTTTTTTGCTTTGCTGTCCTTAATAACTCGGGCCCTTCGTGTTTTCATGGAGTCCTTGTACGGAGTGCATGACTGTGGATTAAAATTAAACACATTCCCCCTTTTTTCATTGGCTGACAATGGAGAAAAAGCTGCTGCTGCTCAATGAGTGTGGCACTGGGCTGTGATATCATCTCTGTGATGAAGGCTTGATTGGATGAAATGTCTTGACTGTCCAATCAAATGCAGCCTTTTATACCACAACACCCAAAATACCTTCAACAGTGCCTTTAAGGGTTTGGTGGGAAACAGAGACGCCCTTGTCTCAACTGCTAGTCATTATGAGAGAAAATGTTGTTTTTTTGTATTTCTTTTAACTAAATGATAAACTCATGTTTTGCATTTTCTTCCAGGTATGAGGTGATGCAGTTTTGCTGGCTACAGCCTGAGCAAAGACCCACAGCAGAGGAGGTACACCTTCTTCTTTCCTACCTGAGTGTCAAAGGAGCGGGCGAGCTGGAGGAGGAGTTTGAGAAGCGGTGGAACTCCATGAAACCCAATGGAACAGATAGTGGAGGACACCATGAGACCGAGCTCTCCTCTTACCCGCTTCTGGAGCACTTCTCCTCCGATGGATTCCACACTGATGGTGATGATGTGTTAACTGTGACTCAGACTAGCCAGGGGCTCAACTTTGAGTATAAATGGGAGCGTGGGCGGCATGAGCAATACCCACTGAGTCCAGGGTGCCAACCATATCAAGATATGTACTACACAACAAACACTAGTGACATGCTCAGTCTGGGTGTGTCACCATCTGGCTATGAGAATAAGGACTGCAACCTTGAGTCTCGCCCGCTCGAGTTGGTACCTGTCCTGAGTGCCCGTAGCCCCTCAGTGGCAGGAGACTATTACATCCGTATTGAGGAACCTTTGGGCAGCAATCTTCAGCAGGATTACAGCCCGGAGCACAGTGTAAAAGAGGAAGAGGGACCTATGACTGAGCAGCAACCATGTGAAAATAGTCCTTCTGTAAGCCTTTCTATGGAGCCTCTGTTGGTACAAGTAGACTCTGCTGAAGATGACTGTCTGCTCAGTGAGGCTAAAAAACAAAGTTATTGCTCCTTTTATGAAAATGAGAAGGAAGAAAAACACCTGGTTGACTCTTTAAAAGAGGAGAAAGATGGGTTAAGTTGCTTTTCTGACCCTCTTGGAGCGTCACCGTCTTTGATGCAGCTGTGCCAGGCCCAACTAGGCACAGAAGAGCTGGTACTGCTGAATATGTCGGAAAGTGAGGACAGTAGGCAGGTCTGCACAGAACAAATTGATTCTACTACAATGAAATTTGAAGCTGAAAATGAGAACTCAGAGTATGGTGACTTTCAACGAGATTTATCAGTGAGGACCTCTCGCCTTGCTACATTTTCCCCACACTGGGCATCAAACATCTCATCGAACAATAACATCTCGAGTGAGCCTCTACAACACAGCTCTGGTGTCTGGTGCAATCGTCGTGCTGCAGACCCCCAGAATACTGAGACTGAACCATATGGACCTGAATCGTGGCAGATAATAGACTCTGGGGAGGGGGACAATGTCAGCATTTTAGCTGCAAGGAGGGAGAATCTGTTTTACAAAGCCGAGGAGCCAGTGGTGCAAGGATGTTCAATCTTGTTGGAAAGACATCATGTTACCTCTCACAGCCTATGCTCTCCGTCTGCAGCAGACGTAATACAGAGTGATCCCATTGTATCAAACTCCGATCACATCCGCCATCCTTTGGAATCCCCAGACAGTACAGATATTGACTTGGCTCAGGAAATGGACCCACTTGGTGTAACTTTACTAGGACATTTTGAAGCCCCCATTCAGTCAGAACCTGCACATAACCTTCACATTATGGAGGAGGACATATCTGTTGCTGTATTGCAAGAGGTTTCTCTACAGACTTTATCAGAGGACCACTGTAATTGTCTTTCACCCAATAAGGAGAGAGATAGCCCTAAGAAATTGTTCTCTAAGGACTTTTACCAGTTACAAAGTGACAGTGATGATGAAGACACCATGGAGTTGACTTCAGGGGTGTTTACAGACCTCTCCAGTGAGCGGAATGACATGGCTCCATCCTTCAGATCCTTGCAGAAACAAGTAGGAACTCCAGACTCCTTGGATTCTTTGGACATGCCATCCACAGCCAGCTCGTGTGATGCATTTAGCCTTGGAACCTACACTCCCTGTGTACAGCACAAAGCTCTGGACAGTGGCTATGATACTGAAAACTATGAGTCTCCAGAGTTTGTTTTGAAAGAGCCACAAGATAATAGAGAGACTGAGGTTTATTACCAGCTGAGTCAATCTCAGGAGCATAGCCTAGAACCTGGTGAAATGTCAATGTCCCGGTCAGTAAGCAGTGATTTACAAAGTTTAGATGCCAAAAATCCGTACAGAGATTCTGCCTATTTCTCAGATTATGACTCTTTTAACCGTGAAGAAGAGGAAGCTGACCAGGAAGTTGAAAGAGAACAGGAAGAAGAATCTAAGAACTTACAGTGTGTAAAGTTGGATTTAAAAACTACAGCTTCAGATGTAGCTGGAAGTGTTGAGGACTTAAAACGCACAAATGTGGAGGATGGTACCCAGGAATCTCTCTCACCTCAGCCTCCTTTGCCAGCGCCAAAAGAGGTTTCATTACTGCAGCCTCCTCTTATAGTAAGGGAAGAGTCAGTGGATGAAGGTTTGGGCCTAGAATGCCTCAAAGATTCTGCTCCTGAAAAACAACCCAGTATATGTTCATCTATAGAATCAGTCGCACATAGGACCTTCACACTATCCCCTGTCCAGTTGTGCCTGACCAAAGCTTGCACGGTTAAGCAAGGTGCACCAGGTAGTATCACATTAACCACTGGGCTGCAGGCAGAAGAAAAATCATCCTGCAATAGAGAAGCACTAGGAGCATCCTACCTACCAAAATGCCTCTCTCCTCCACTTATTCGGAAGGAGAACAGAGTAGGTGAGTCCCCAGAAGATGAGGATGAAGAAAGTGAGGACAGTGATGAATCTGATGAGGAGCTCCGTTGCTATAACATCCAGGAACACAGTGAGGAGAGCGAGGAGGAACACGCTAGTGTACCCATTGTTATTACAGATAACGGCAACTCTGGACACCTCCGAAGCCTTCTGAAGACACCAAACTTCTTGCCTCAAACTGTATCAACTGATATCGACAGAAAGAAAAAAGCGGTCTCTTTCTATAATGATGTCACTGTCTATTTATTTGACCAGGTATGTTTCCTGCTTTGAAAAACTCGTGAATAACATGGGGAAATTAACTTAATTAATTAGCGGTGGGGGCTGAGGTTGTTATATAAGGGGAGGCAGTTTTGTATTCATTCCTTTTGCATTGTGTTTCTTTGTATTCTATTGTGTTCTAATGGTATAGCCTTATCTTCTGCCTCCTCTTGCGGTGAAGAATAAAAAGTGGAAGTGGATTAGCCACAATAAAACCACTTTTAATGAAATGCATTTAATGTATTTTAATGTTGCCGCTGATTCTGTTGAACCATAATTATGCAAAAAAAGTAGGACATGTCTGAATGGAGTAAAGAGACTGTAAATATGTCTACTTAAGAAAGCACGGGGAAAAAACGTAAAAATCTTAATTTAGGATTTAGTAATGTATTTTTGTGAATTTAAATAGTATATTGTGTAAAAGGGTATTATTCCATTCCAAACATTCACTTGAGTGAAGCTAGAGTTCCCCTTTTAACCTTCATTGGTCTAGTACAGTTTAGAGCAAGTATCTAATTGGTTGCTGCACAATTGCTTGTTGAGGAGGCATACAGTGAGGAAATGTCTGAAACCGCAAGAACTCACTATAATCCTGTAGAGTTTGTTTTCAACGCAACATCCCATTGATGCTGATTAAATATAATTATACTGTACAAGTAAACAAAAATATGTTATTGTCGAAATACTGTCAATATACTTCATGTATATACAGTGGTGGGATTCAAATAAATTAGCAACCGGTTCTCTGCCCTAATGACTGTTTTAAGTATACAAAAAGATATACCGAAAGGTAGTTTAATATTTCATGCATTTAATACTCAAATTAATATACTCAAATAATAAATAATTTATACTCAAATATTTAATGATGCTAATATCAAGATAATATGAATCATGTTATGCCACACAGTAGTGCCCCCATTTCAAATTATGCCACAGTAATGCCCCTCTTCAACACACGCTGCCTTTGCTGCCCCTCAAAACACTCTGCCATGTTGCCTGTGCTCCCCCTTGCTCCCATTCCTTCACTTACCTTATCACCTTCTTTCTTCTCTTTTCTTTTCTTGATTGTCGACTCCTCTATGCGCCGCTCCTCACTGAACGTCGGGCGAGATGTCATGCTCGACATTCAGTGCAGACGACGCAGGGAGGAGGAGTGCCGATGCGGACTGGTGATTTTTTTTTTTTTTTTAAGGATCCTGTTTCCCCTTCCCCACCAACAAAGATGGTGGACTCTGGTTCGTCGAACCGAGCCTAAAATTAGGTTTCGGTTCTGGTGAACCGGCTGAATCCCACCACTGTGTATATGTAACAAGTTATAGTCTTGAATTTTCACTTTATCTGTACATAGCAATACCTATAAGTGGAGTAGATGGGAACATTTTTGTTTTTAGGTTGATGTGTTATAATACTATTTATTTTAGAATGAATCTGCTTTCGGCTTTTTTTTTTCTTTTAGCATGCATGAATAAAATATTTGGATTACTTGTATCAATTATTTGCATACTTACCATATACATTAACTACATAGTTAATGTATATGGTAAGTTTGGTATTGATTGATTTAAATGAATAGATGCAAGCAGTGCCTGCAGCAGAACCCATGTGAACCCTAATATACCTGCAATTGGAAGGCTTTCTCTGAAGCTATCCACTTTTTGGTTGTAGGAGAGCCCAACACTGGATCTGGCCGAGCAGGACTTCCCAGAATTGCCTACTGTGATGCAGGACGTAGAACAGGAGCCTGCAAACCACCTGCTAAGTAAAAGTAAGGACAGTATTCATTTTCTCATTGTAGCAGCATGAATGCTTTAACAAAAGAGAGATCTGGCGCAGTCTGTACCACTTTTACTGAGCTGTCAATCAAACATTAAATCTGCAATGATGTTGAGACTAGATAAACATAGCACACAAAATAAACACATTGTGTCCATATAGAAAATACAACTGCAGTTTTCGCTCTTACAAAGGGTGAGTTTACTCTCTAATCCTGCAAACAAATATGATTGTCTAGTATGGCCAGACAATGAGTTGCTCATATTTTAAATGAGCAACTCATTATATGCTAGACGAAAAACCAGGTTAACCCGGTCAGGGTTATGCTATGTGTTTTGGGGGTACACTCCTTGTGGGTCTGACACACTTCCAGTACATTTCCAGAAAATCCAGGAGCCATTAAATTTAGTAAGGAAGGGATAGGGGGCACTTCTAGAAAATCCTCTGGTATGATTCACATAATGAAAAGGAAAAGAGTTTTTTGGGGGGAAATGTTATATAACATACATTTCCAAAAGAGTAACACAATCAACTCTGCACTGTTTGTTCTTCTCTTGGATTAAATTATGTTTGTGTTGCATATTATTGTTGTATGAATATTGGTTCATTCCTACTCCAGTAGAACACTCTTAATATGGCCAATGATACAGATGTTAATTGGTGTTTGCTTATGCGTCAAGAGCAGTGACTAGCCAATGCAAGCAGGGCATGTAAAAGGCGGTATTCACAGTTATTCCCATAGAGTCCCCTCTTCTCGTCCCACTCCCATGAATAGATAAGTATTTGTTCTTTGATTAATATTTTTACTGGTTTCAGCTTTTGCTAACCAAGATATCTCCCAGCTCTATGGTTGCAGTTGCAGGTCCTTGAAAACAGAACATAGTGATTCTGTCACATGTTGCGTGCTCCTTGCTGATTATAACCACATCGTTAATGTTCATGTTTTGTCTGAAATGGATAGATGCTAATTAATTGCCTTCATCTTGTCACCAATGTCACGACGGGCACAGATATTCTTGTATACTGATGTGCTCACAAATATGTGCCAGTACCATTATGTTCGCTCTCCTTTGTGAGGTGAATGTCTTATACCAGATCACACAGTTGAGACAGGCTCCCTCATTATGTGTCTTTTGCTTGACAGGTGGTGGTGAGTTTGAGTGGGATGAGGCCTTGCCTATTAAATCTGTGAAATCCTCCTTTATAACCTCTCTCACGCCGGCCATGCTGAATCCTGAAGTAAACAGTACCCCTGTGCCCATACCCTTGCCCGTCCAGAAGCCGGCACTGCCTGTTCAGCTGTCCAGATTCAGCGTGTCTCCAACTGCTGTATCCCGATTCTCTATAACACATGTGGCAGATAATGCCATGGGATCACTGGAAGGTGAGAGTAAACTTGAGTAGTTTTGTATGAGGTTTACAGCTCACTTCACAGATGTGTGAGCACCCATTGTATTGACTTCACAGCAATGTACATACGTATGCCACTTTGGTTACAGCTAAATTCTAGTGCCATCCTCTTCCATCACAATATTCAGAGTATGACGGGCATTAATACGAAACTAAATTCATCAATGCATCTTGTCTGCCTCCTATCACTTGAGTGGCACTCAGAATCTTTTGGACCCTTATGTAGGGTGAAGATTTCTCAAGCTATAAATGTTACTCTTAGCTGCTTCTTCTGGTGCCAAGTGCAGTAAAAACACGATCTACCTATTGCCATTTCTTGCTATAATCTGGGCTCAAGAGTGGGTTTGGTAACATTTGACTTGAGGGACAAGCACCACTATATGGCCCATAATCACCCGAACCCACTACTGTATTTTTCAGTTATAGGCAGTTATAGGAAGATAATCATGACTAAGGCAATCTTCTCTGGTACTTTTTATTAATGGGGTTGTCCACATTCGAACAAGTCCCCCAGATATAAAACCTCATTATAGAACTCAGTCGATTCAATTCTCTGAAACAGAGAGGAGAACTTAATAATGTTAGCTGAAGCAGAGCTGGAATCGAGAAAAAGGGGGAACTTTAAGAGGGAAGTAGCCGCCTCCCAGATTTGCTACACACTTTTATATACACTTATTCTCATGTGTCTGGATGTATCAGGAGATCTTTAAAAATAACCATTCTTCGTCAACTTTGCTATATTAGAGCTAAATTCAGTTAGTTGCTTTCTATGAGGAAGTGAGTGGAGAGACATTGGGTGCGGCAGTACTTGTGGTTTTAGACTTTGCAAAAACATTCACACCATTGCTTCACAGCAAGTATGTATATATTATGGAAAACTGGTGTCTGTACAGGGTGGAGATAGTTGCTAATGAAAGATAATATACTGTATGAACCGTACCCTAGTGTTTAAATATGTTTTTTAATATTCCTGTTTTACTAGCATTGTACCTTGTGTGTGTGACCACAATTGCTAAGCAAGCCTACATAAGGTCCAGTACAGAGTAATTTGAATTTGCTTGATCTGGTGTGTTTGGCCATTGGTTATCAGACTGCATGACCAGATCACATGCAACTTGATCTGTGCAGTCAACCAAATGACACAGATTGGGCAATAAAACTGAATGACTGGATCTGCTTGTGTGTGGCCAGCGTAATGGCCACACACACTTATGGACCACCTACAGTGTGGAAATACCCTTTTAAAATGGAAATGATTAAGGTCATATGTGTAGATACAGGATTAATATTTCCTTAATCATTTCCATTTTAAAAGGGTGTTTCCACACTTATTGACCACCCTGTATATATGGAGCTTATAAAGTTCAAATTAAAATATGCCTACATTCCCTTCCTGTCCATTGGTTAGATACATTCTACTTGAGTTTATCTATAAAGGCAGCTTCAATAAAGCAGAAACAGGGCATTTGCTCTTGAACCACCGTTAGACTAGCACCATACTAGAGCCTGGATTAAAGCCGTAAAACAATAGACATTGTACCTTACCCCTGGTGAAAACGGGTTGCCTATTTTTTAAAAGATAAGAATCTCCTCTTTCAAGGGACTTGCTTGACCAAATTAATCCTAAAGTGGAGAAAAAATACTCAAACTCAATCCTAATTATACTGGTAATCCAAACCCTTACAATAAGCTAAACTTCTAAACTAAATTTACCCACAGTTTAAGTCCTAGATCAAACATTCATTCAATGAATAATTAAAGTTTTCACTGTAAACATAGCCCAACCTTTAAAACTATTAATTATTTGTAACTAGCTCTGGCCTTCCTTCCCAAAATGTAAGAACAGCCCTCAAAGTGTAGATTACGCCAGTACCAATATAAAGAAGGAAAATCTGCTCTCCTGAGAAATTTTAATTACTCTACTATTAGGATACAGTCGTAAGATACCCCTTGTGTTTTACAAAGGGGCTAATGTGATTTATGTCCATTGATAGTTGTTGTTGTTGGCCCAAGCCAGAGTGGTTTTGAATTTGAGAGATTGAAATAAACTTGCCTATTTACGCTGCAACTTAATTAAAGGATAACTATACTTGAAATGATATAAAATAATCTTGCTTAATTAAAATCATTATTCTTACTTACGGGAATAACTCCTGATACTTCAACTATCATTTTCAGTCAAAACTTCTATTTTAAGATTCAGGCTTGTAGTTGCAGCCATTTCGCAGACATGTGGAAAAAAAAATGACACTCCTTACAGACATCTGTGACTGGTCATTATAGTCCACAGTTTGTTGGATAATGAGAACACTTCATGTCCATCAAGGAAATATAGTGCTCTTTGCCTCAGTGAAGCATCTACCTTTTAAATATACAATGTTAAAGCCTGAATGTCAGTAGTTGCCTTGCAGATAATATCAATTATCTGTACATATTTGTGGATTAATTTACAGGGCATGACCAGAGGAGTCCCAGCAGTTATTAGTGACATCCTATGCTCTGCTTATACATTAAGCTGATTATGCTCTATCAGTACTCTTTTTAGCCAAGTCGGAGCTTGCCACAAACCACAAAAATCAGAGGGTGGAATAAGTATTTTGTCACATTTTATTTTCTTAACAAAACTGTACTAGAAGTTGACTGTATGTTTTCAGTCTGGTAAATAACATTTGCATTCTATTGTCTCCCATATAGAGAAAGTGCAGTCTGGAGAACAAGTTTGACGGATAACTGCATGGACTCCATTTTAAATTGGGGGCTCACATATGAGCTTCTGAAGCTCAGGACTGGATTACACATACTGCGGAGCTGGAGGTTTTTAGAGAGATGTTTTACTGTTATTCTCTGCTGCTGTGAAGGGACATTTTCCTGATACAAACACAGATGCAGTCAGCTGTGTGTGTGTGTGTGTGTGTGTGTGTGTGTGTGTGTGTGTGTGTGACTGTGTGGTGGGATCCTCAGCTGGTGTACTTCTTACATGGGGACACTTTTGTGGTTGCACTAAAGGTTTGGACCTGTACCAGGGTGTCTGTTGGATTGTGTGTGAGCGAACGCCTATGTATGTACTGTATGTTTATTTTATCATGAAGAATGTGGACCTGTGTGTTAATATACATATACAATTTTAATGAATTTGTGTATACATACTCTATGTATATAGCTATATATGTTTGTCTCTTTTTGTGTTCTTGTCATGGAAACATTTAGAGTGTTTGTCACTTGCACACAGTGCTTGCACCAATATTCAGCATAATTATTGTTGACCCAGACACAAACTGCAACTAGGCGATGGGTACACTTTAAATACAGCTTTAGATCTGCACCCTGAGTGATGTATAACCATTACTGGTTCAACCTTACACTGAAGAAAATATATTCCCATTACAAGGCTCAATGGCTGGAGCTTGGATGCCCCTCCAATATGACCGTGTTACTGCCTACTTGTTCAAATCTACTACTTCAGACTTGAAATCATCGTTCTCTGCATTTGAAACCTTGTATGATCAGGCTGGAGCTTATAACATCTCATTGGATCAACTATAGGAGCAGCTACTTCTTCCCTCAGAGAGCACTGATCAACAATACTGAACGATATCATGCTGAAGAAAATAACTTTATTACTATACATTGTATGTTACACTTTGCCTTCTGTCCCTTACTCTGGATGGTTAGTGAAGAAGAGAGGACCAGATAATAGGTGCTGCATGTCCTGATAATTGAAAGGTAAACTTCCTCCAGGGGCCCTGGGTCAACTTGATGTAAAATCCAGACTTGAAATACCAAGAAACCAGTCGGCCACATAACATTTCTGGCTCTGCAGCAGACGTGACTAGGCCATTCGTCGTCCTCTGGTGCAGTTGTAGACACTCCCTCCCTATAGTACATACTGACATATTGCAAGGTGTGTCTATTTATAGGTTATAGAGGTGTATGAAAATATTTATATTTTGTAACAGATTATAAATGAAAAATGTATCTTTAAAAGTCCTGCTGTTTATGGGTAACCAGAGCAGAAGCTTGAACCCATGTGTGTGTATGTACATATCTATATACTGTATATTGTAAGTGGGTTAAAGGACCACTGTACAAATTATTTTATTTTTTACAATGATCATGTGACCAACACAGGTTGTTTTGTGTGCATATAAAAAATAACACATGCATTATCTTTATTTGGATAGAACATGTATACAGCACTTTAAATGTCAAATTTTAGAATACATTAATCTTGATTCTGTACCTTTAACTGCTCCTGTCTCCTAAACATGGTGCAGGCAGCCTTTTATAGGGCTGAACCAGTATTCATTTAACTGTAGCCTATCCACAACCACTACAGATGATGATGCAGCCTAAGAATTTACTAGGAACCAGTCTTCTCTTTATGCCTAAGTATTGGTTCAGGCCATAAAATGGCAGCCTCCACAGCACTTTTATAGGACTTTTGTCACCTGAATTAATTTTGTTTTCCACAGGCTTTTTTTTTTTTTTTTTTTTTTTTTTTTCAATGTATCTGCCAGAACAAAAGTGCATGCTTTTATTGTCTACCAACTGTATCCCAGAACAGACTTATACAGACAACCCCCTTTATAATCCCATCCTCCATGGCATGTACAGTCCTTCATACCAGGTCAGGTGGAAGTGAAGATCCCCTGCAACAGGCCATTTGGTTTTAATGTGTATGTTGCCTAAATAGTGTTTATCTGAGATACTGGACCCAAACATGTAAATGATAAGAATATTACATCACAGGGATGCTAATTGTCCATATTTAATGTACCAGGCTACAAACCAGGTACCTTTTATACATATAAACAGAGCTTCAGGGTGATTTCAAATATCCTTAACATTTATCAAACATGGCGTCTTATAATACATGTGTTATCAATGAATATTGATGTGGTGACATCAGTAAATATCAACAATATATATTTACTGTAGTTTATATAGAATTAAATTGGGGTTTTTGTTGTCAGCCTAATGCTTTTGCTTTGTAAAATTGGGTCTTGTTTTCTGCAAGATACCTTACTATAAATTGTGACTGAAATGACAACACTGATTTGCCTACCAGAAGTAGGTAAAAAAAAAAAAAAAATAGGCTACAAAAATGTTACAACATTATTCCTCAATATATGCATAGCTTTTTAAGTTACTCATTTTCATTATTTAAATTCCCTTATTTTGACAAGCACAGAGTGCATTAAATAGGTGGGGGGGGGGGGGTTTAAAGTATGTTCTCAAACATTTTCTCCTTTATAGTTTCTATGCAGTATATGACGTTGTTTGAGATATTGTAAAGCTATGCATACGTTTCTGCCACTATTTATACAAAAGATTCTATTTGTATATACCTAGGCTAGTACTGCATAAATAGTGGTTTATATTATCTGTAACAATATCTAACTACCCCCTCTTACTGTCCTGGTTGCCAGTTGTCATTGATACACAGGCATTGGTGATGGAGAACATGTGAATTTCTAGTTAGGGTGCCTTATACAGGTAAGGTCTCAATTAGAGTTCGGAGCAAATCCCAGAAAGGGTGCACATTGGCGCCTGGCCCAACCATATTCTACAAATCTTCTTTTTCTTTTTTCTTTTTTTTTTTTTTAAGCGTTGCAAGCAGGTAAAATTATGCCTGTCGCTGCATGTTGCCATTTTAGTCTAACACTGCAATTTTGAGTTGCGCTATGATGCACTTTAAATCTGCCTTTTACATTTTAAATTTTGCCCCCACCCTACAGTGCAACATAGTTTTGACAAGGTGCAAAATTTCACTTTCTCGCTGGATTTACTCCCAGCTTTAAATCAGTCTCCCAGTGTCATGGCTGGAAAGTATTCTACTGGAGTTGGCCAATTATTCCAACAGTTCATCCTCAACTGGAATTTGAACTCTGGTTCTGCGTCTGATGTCCAGTATCCCTTTATAAGCTGAGCCTCTGTGTTTTGCTATAGTCCTTTAGGCCGCATTGAGTAGATCAGCTTTTGTATTTTTTTGTAAATTTGAATGTGATGTATAAATAGAGTAGGCATCAGAATGCCAGTGCCTGCCTGCCTCTGCTGGTCATCCTAGCCATGATGTACATTGAAGGTCAGATAGAACATTTTCCTGCAACCCTCTGAACAGGAGATGAGTGCAGGCACCGAGATTAACGATACCATGGATGGATTTTATTCTAACAGCGGTTTGCTTCCATTGTGCATGGAAATTCACGTGAACGGGATCTGCAACGATGTTTATTTGCAGGAGCCCTTTATTTCTTGTTGAGGGATTCTGCCTCCAATCTCAGCATTCACTTACGGTCTTAGATATTTCATCTTGGCTTGTTTTAGTTGTGCCTCTGGGCTATGGTTTGGTTTAAGGCATGTTTCATCTGCGTGCCTGTGCCTATTAGATTAATTTTACGTTTTATGACCTCTGTGTATGCACTTACTGTTTAACTGTGAACTTTCATGAATTTATGCTTTACCTGTGTCAAGCAGGAATCCATTTAGGAATAACCTAGCAGCCCTTGTTATATACTTCTCAACATCTGAAATGGGTCATATGTGGTTTGTTAAGGACAAGGACACAATCTCATTGTAAAACAAAAAAAAAACACACACATGGGTACACCTGAGTACAGTTGGCATACTCCTCAGTTATTATAATTTGCAGGTTTATTTAAACGTTGTTCCCATACTGCTAAATGTATTAGGCACTGGGACGCTCCTGTGTCAGAGCACATTACAAACTGGGCAGAATAAGTAAACTGATGATACCGCTAGTTTCTAATGAGGCATAAAGTAGTTGATAAATAGTGAAAGCTGTACAATTACAAATAGCAGAACAGCATGCATGAAAGAGGTGATAAGGAGAACGCACTAATTTCTTTGTGTGCATAAGTCTCATGAATTGAAGCCATGCTATATAACTTCTTTGTCCAGACCACAAGTAAACAGGGCGTGCTGGGGCATGAGGCGTGATGTCTTTAATATTAACATCTGGGAATTGCAGGATCGTAATGAATTCCCATTTGAGCATACAGTAAATGCTTTAATAATGCAATAAACCAGTGTTATTACTAAATATAGAATTAAAAAGCACCTTTACTGTATTTCACCAGGGTTCAGCAAATTTAGCAGCAGTGTATTTTGGAATGCACATCATGCCATTCATTATAATGGCAAAACCAGAAATAGCTTTTCTGAAATGTTTATAAACAAGGCAAAGTTTTCATACTTTATTTTAGCTCTAAAGACATTTAGGAAGAGATCATATGGAAATGCCCTTTACAGTTTGTTTTATTGGATACAGTGGGTAATATCTTTGAAGTCAATCCACACTTGAAAATCAAACGAGAACGCAAAGAACCTTTTGGTTTCATTTGATCTCTCCTCTGCAGTGGTTTGGCACAGTGGCCATTTATATCAGTCATGTATGATGTACGCAGGCTCCATAGTTGCATTGCAATCAATTAATTTACATATTACATACATGCTTGCATTGGGGGAAGAAAACTGCAACATGTATGTGCAACTATGCAGCCTGTCTATTTCATACATAACTAGTATTAAACAGCCAATGTGGTCACAGGGCCAATTTTCCAAACAAAATCTCTGGTCTGGCCACTGGCTTTATGTAACGTGCCTATATACAGCCCACTACCTTTTTGTGGTGGTGATGGGTATTTTTTCCGTTTTTTTCTTTTTAGTCCCTGTTTAACAATTGGAGGGGGGAAAAACAAAACGCGGGTGTAAGGTATTAAAAACCAAAAGCAGCTCAACGTCATTCAGACCTGCTGAAAGCAAGGTAGCCAATCAGTCGCCAACCTCATTAATGGCGTATTCTTATTACCCTACCACTGTCAAGCCACCTATCTGCACTATCATGGGGCAGGAGACTTTACATTGTTATATTGTATACAAATAGTAGTAAGTTTAATGTGTGAAATACACAACAGAGATAAATGCCTGGACATAATAAATGTGAACGGTACATATTCCCTATAAAATATAATGAAATGCAAACACATACACAAATTAAATCCCATTAAATATAGCCATGTTTCCCCTTGAAGAAATCAAATGGACATATCAAGTAATAAGAACTTTGGACAACTGCAACTTCATATAACATAACAGAACTCAATTAGCCATTAGTGTGGCTATTGGCTAGAACGGCCAATCTGCAACCAGCCAATCAGAAGTAGCTAACTGGTGCTGTTGATCGCTGCACCAGCTCTCCAGCAACCACAAAAGATGAACGTCATGACAGGTGTATGTGTATCTATGTCCAGGTATGGTTGTTGCAACTTACATGAACGTTCTCTTACTGTACTCTGCCCCTTCCCTACCCAACAATAAGGAGTTAAGTGTAAGAAGCAGCAATCTGCATACAGATACGCCTCTTTAGCGCACAGGTGTTTTACAGATATATGTATTTTACTCACATAAAACAGCCATGCGTCCAACTCTACATGAGCTGTATGATGCACATGTATGTAGTGCATGCTGAACAGCTCACCGATGTCTATAATGTACCCTGCTCCCTATGCAATGGTATCTTCTTATACACCACAAGATACCAATTTCATAAGGTGCAGCTCCACTTTGTGAAAGTGTGCTGCGCATCTTTAACTTTTAGAAGGGTGGGCTGCACCCCATTGAAATGTTGTTCAAATATTATGATTAGTACAATGTTTAAAAGACCCACAAGCACCTCATTTATTCCATTGTTTCTGTAACCAAATAGATACTGTCCAGTACAAGCCTAAATGATTTTCCCTAGCAGACTTAGGTTTTAACACAATAGTTTCCAAAACCCTCATTTTGGCCTATTTAGCAAACAGAAAAAATATATATACATAAACATGATAAACACACAAATCTGCAGTAAGCAACAGCACCTATTGGCATTCCTCGATCTTCCACCTTTATACCCTGCCGACAGCACGCTTAGAGCATAAGGGAAAAGGAGAATACTTCTACTCCATCCACACTGTCAGTCACTGCACTATGGACCATCTTACCCTGCACTTCCTTTGCAATTACAGCAGAGTGGCCAGAGACAGACTGGAGTGTTGAGGAGGTTGATGGCACAGTCCTATAGACAGAAGTAACAGAGACAGAGATTCTCAAATATCTAATCGGAGTATTGGCCCAGACAAAAAGCAATCAGATATTCTCCTGGCATAAAAATAAGGATAATGATAATATCTAATTAGCACCTGATGTCTATTAATAAATTGTCAAAGAGGAGCAAATGCCTATTATAACATGCTTAGATATTGGTTGATTTAAAAACTGGTCATCTTGCAATGTCTTTTTTTTTTTATTAGTTTTACTGTAATATTGTAGATTTATATATGAAGTCAGTTGGAGTAAACTGCAGGTGTAGTGTAACAGGATCTGACGTAAAGACATTCCAATAGAAGGAATTGGAAGATGTAACTGAGCTTGCCATGTGCATATTAAATTGGCCACATCTTGAATGATCTGGTAACAATTGTACAGATGTATCCATACAGAATTTGGGCTCACTTGTTGAAACAAATGGAATGTCCGTTAATTTAGTCAGCAAATCATCTCAAAACCAGATGTAGTGTCATGCTGGAAAATGATCATAGATTACAATCCATTAATGCTCACACTGAATAATTTTGGGCCACATCCATGGCAACATAAACCTCATGGGTGTCGAAATTGCTGCATGTAGCCATTATTATCCAGAAACATGTAGAATCATAAATGTAACAATGCAGTACAGGATTCTGTTACATTGAGACCATGATGTTGTACAGTCCATGTTAATGGAGAAATATCATTTATGAACCTGTGATTGAAGACCTGAATTAGACTTGTGACAATCTGAAGTTTTGTATAGCTACTATACATCTTATATCACTACAGTTTAGTCTTCCACTTGTGCCTTGGAGCGTTGGACCTTGTCTGTATCGTTCCATAGTACACCATTTATGGGGTGGTAGTAGTAGCACTTAATAAGTATTATTGTCATTTAGGAACTTGGTGATTATACAGTTGTGCTATGACTGGTTACTAGAATCCTTTACATCACTGGTTTCCTTGGGCAGTTAAAACAGAGGTAGGCAACTTGAGGCCCCAGCTCCCAAGACATGCTGAGACTACTATTTCCACAGGTTTTGTAAACCTGAGTTAACGCATTGTTGTACTATTTTGTCTTTGTAAAGATATCAGATATAGAAAACATTATACACCTATTGTATGGTATTTTACTGTTGCCAAAGAGAGAGAAAGATAGAATATATATTCTAATAAAAATGTGGCATTAGGGAATTTTTATTGTTGCGGTGTAGTCATTTTTTTTGTTCACCTCAATATTCTTTCTTTTCATGTCCATAATTTCAGGTCTAGGATTTCAAAACAAAACGCGTGCAGTTTATTAAACTTTCATTGCACTTTTTTTTAGAGGTTCATCTTGGTGTTGTTTCTTGATCGCATCCTCAGGTTAATGTGTAGGTAATATGTTCCAGCTGCTTCTGAACAGTGACAGATTTTTACATAATATGGGTTGTACACAAGTGTGGCCAATTATTGCACTAGGAAGTATGAGGTCACGGAAACCATGCATCAATTAGGTCACAGTGACTAGTGAATGGATGTGGACTGAACAATATCTACAAAAATGCAGCCTGTTTCTACCATGTGACAGCAACATCTGGTCTAAACTGTTAGGCTTACGTTTCAAGTTTAAAGTATATGATGAGACCTGATCTGAGGTGATGAAAAAATGTGTTATTGAGAGAAAATGACCAAGTGTCCATTCACACAGCAAGGAAAGCCCCTCACCACAGAAGTAGCTCCTAACTTAGGGAGACTTGGGCAGAACCGACCTATCAGCCAGTACACACTGCTGCTCCACCGACATCTTGGGACATGTACTTTGCACTTGTCGCACACCTCACCGACATCTAGGAGCACATTACCAAAGGGTTTTGGGTTCTGCAGGTTTGCAAGTCATAAATAACCTCCTCCTACTGCAGAGCAACTATAGTAGAACTGCACCTTTAGTGGCAGGGCCACAGGTAACGGATACCTCTATAGAATACCAGCTTCTTTGTGCTTGTTTAAGCTCTGTGAGAGCACATTTGGTTTTTTAAAACGTATGTGAAATTACACCATGTTAAAAAAAAATAAAAATGGTTGGGCTAAGTTGCCATATTTGTTTTGGGTACCAAAAACATGCATGCTCTTCAAGCAATTGTCATAACAAATACATTTCCTTTTCTAAACAAATTCAGCAGCCATAGCAGTGACTGAATGTAAATTTATGTATAGGTTAATAAACCTTTATGCTGATGCCAGAAACACTTTAGCCATTTCTTTCTATCCTTTTAATTACATCATTTTAACATTTCAATGCTGTACAATTAAGTTATACAGGAAGATAATTTATTCTTTTAAATTTACATTAGACAAAATATATAATTACTCAATTCACAAACACATATGGTAACTGGAATAATTTCCTGTTCAATTTCCGGAGCCTATTGTGTGCCAGTGTCTTTTAAAGGCTGTGTTCTGATCCAGCATTCTGATTCACTCTCAAACCTAAACAGGTGTGCTGTTCTTAATAAGTCTATAGTAATAACCAAGAGGCTGAACAACATTATACTCTTATTTCTACAAACTTATGCACACAGTTATACAAATTAACTAAAGTAAACCATCTTGTCAACCATTGTGGGACTTTCCTATATACAGTGAAGGCAGACATTTTGTTAGCTGAACCAATATTCAGCCTATCAATTCACTAGGAATCAGTAACAGGCCAATCAGTTCACTAGGAAGTAGTGATGTCATGAAATGGCAGCCTCCACTGTAGGAGATGGTCCACTTTAAGTTAATACGAAGACTTTTCTGTGCTGGGCAACAGTTTTCTTTAACACTAAAAATCACCTACAAATAACTAGTACTACTACTTATTTTGACTTAAGCCGATTCTAAGGCTCTATTTTGTAACAAATATGTGATTAAAGAGAATAAGCAATCCCCTTTACTGTTGTATGGGCCAGCCACTGTTAACAGCGGGGAGAGTTAACACTGAACTCGAGCATTCTCTCTGCCCACAGAAACTCGCCCTGTTGTGGTTTGTCTGAAGGTTGTTTATTTACAGCTCCCATTGTCAAATGCAATATTCTATATACTATAATCACTAAATATATTTATGTACACATTGAATGTTGCATATTTGTGGTGGTTCCTTACCAAGCCTCGAAGAATTTAGATGTGCTTAGAATGGGATTTAAAGTGCACCAATCGCTTACACCGTAGAGGCAGCCATTTTATGAGATGAAACAAAATTTGGCCTATCGATTCACTGGGACCAGCTCCCAAAGAATTAATATTCTCATGATCATTGTTTTAGATCACAAAATGGCTGCCTCATTCCATGGAAACCCCTCCTGCCAATTTCACTCAGATGCTTTTTGCGGAGTGAAGCAAAATGCACAAGTCTATTTCTAAAACATACATGACCACTATGCACAACCACAGTAAATTTAGCAATAAAAGAATATAATATCAATGATGTACTGCAACTAAGTCACAGTGAGTAGTGTAATGAATTGATGGCATTAGTGAAAAAGTAGGCAAAGCCCACTTCTGGCACCAATAAGCAGATATTTACTGTGCATATTCCAGTCATGTACATGCTTCTGTGAAGGTGGAATTTATTGTGCCAGCACAATTGTCATAGTGTTAACATGCAGATGTACAGAGACCTTTCCCCATTTGCCACTTTTGACTTCCTAATGCACATTACACTTTATTCACTAGCATAGAAAAACCATCCATATGTGGGAATAGTGGTGGAGCACTGGGTGGCAGGAACCGGTGGATTATCACAGTCAGTTCACAAGTGGTGCAGATCGGTCATTTGTTACCGTGGGTTTCAATCGGACTTCAAAAAATGGATTTCTGTTGGAAGAGAAAAAGTTATATGAAAGTAGTAATAATGCACAATAGTTCTATTTGGGATGGATATCATTTGAAATAGGAAAAAAATAGGGTGTTAAGCAGTGTAAGTAGGGAATTGGAAACGTTGGAATAGGTTTTATTTTTGTGGTTTTTTTTTATTATGACAATTAAAGTGGAGTCTCTCTAAATATATCTTAGCCATCACCTACACAGTGGAGGCAATTTTGTGGGCTTAATATTCATCATACTGCTTACCAGTCCATTGGGAACCACTGATATCACTAAAGTATGAAGCAGGTTTGTTTGTTTTTTTTCTTGTTTTTTTGTTTTGTTTAGGTTTTTGGGTTTTTTTTATTTTGTTTTTTTTAACTACTTTATACGTCGTAACTCCAGGTTTGAGGCATGTGTTTGTGCATAAGCATATTCATTTTTTGAATTTGGTTCCACTTTTAAACATCAACTGCAGAGGTGTATATAGCGCCTCGAAAGCCATGCTCACTGCAGTGATAAAACTAGAACTAAAGTATACCCTCATCTGCTAACAAGCCAAGATTTAAGGATATCCCCAATAAGTGGTGGTATGAAGATGGAGAAGCCTCTAACTAACCTACCTGTGCTTAATGAGCATATTCTCCAGAGCGGCCATAGATATAATAAGCACTAAAAGACTGGTTTAGACATGCAGAGAATTAGGTACATTGGAAGATCAAGACGACAATACAAAGTTACTAGAAACAGACACCAGCTGTACAGTTTAAAAGACCAAACAGTACTACAGGCTCAAGATAAAAAATGCATACATGATTGGGATGGCCCCTTCCATACAGAGTGATGGTTATTAAAACAAAGCATTAAACATATTTTTCACTACTATGGTAGATACCACTTATAAATCATATAAGAGAGCATTGGACTCTATACTGCCAGCTATGTCTTGAAGCAGTGCTTTTCAGCCCTCGTCAGGTACCCCCAATTAGGTGATGATTTCCTTAACCACACATGACCTTTTATCATGGCCATAACATGAATTGACATCACCAGGAAAGCAAGTAATAATCATGTATTCACAACGGTGGGACCAAAGATTCAACTGTACTTAACCTGCAGTCCCGGGTTAGCAGTAATTCAGTTATGGTTCTGGATATCTATGGAAAACAAAGACCATTTAGATATACTGAACCACGTTTATGAAGCGCAATGGAAGCACAGTACAAAATAGCTTGGTTTTTGCACTGCAGCACCTAGATGTGCCACCCAGTGTACATCAAGGTTCACCACGTTGAAAGATTTATACTGTACAAATTAAGGGTCACATCATAAGTCCAACCTTCTACCACCTTATAACTACCCCTTTCATTTTCCATTATTGTTTGAGGCTTTGCTTTACATAGGCTGAGAGGCACATTTCTAGGCACACTCTGCCCAAAGTGCAACTGCAAAATATGTCCAATAAGTAGTATAGCACAAGTGTCTTTGCAGACTAGATATAACTGTGTCCTTCAACACAGCAAGGAGCACCCGTATGGACCTTTCCCATCCCCTTTTGCTCATTTAAATAATCTTGTGGTGCAAAATGAAAGCTTTTTGCATTGCTCTGCAATTATACACACTGGTGGACCTACTCCACACTGGTGGGCCTACTCCCTTACTCTGCTGAACTTGGTGTAGTGCAAACTTCTGCTCCACTGCCAGAGCAGTGTGTGTGCACAAACCCAAATAGATGCAAGTGGCACCAGGGTTGTGCTACTTGCTGGCCATTTTGTGCTTCATAAGTGAGGTTATTGTGAATAAATATGTAGCATCTAGGTTACCAAAGATTTGGACCAGAATTGCTATGCTGAAATCATTAATCCACAGGCATTACACAGCAAAATTCACTAGACTACTTTATCCGATTGTTTAACTTTGTATTTTAATTAAATGGACGCCACAAAAACTACTCAAAGAAAATTTTTACCCACTACTAAAAAATGTAAACTTTCTTTTGGTGTGGTCTACCACAAGACAGCATTACCCAGATCCAACGTGCATCTATCTTACTACAACTTACCTTATACATGTTGTCAGCGACGTTCCCATTCAGAGGAATAGTACGTTTATTGGAGGGGCATCGACATCTGCTCAGCTGGCTTTTATTTTATCCAACCAAAACTAACAAATTTAGTTTTCCTATAATGCTGCCATTTCCTGTCAACATTTTAGTAATTCAGAGAACTGTCCTCTACAACACATACACTGTTAGTGAGAACAGATTACCTCAGAGGACAGGTGGACCTATTCAAATAGGGGGAAACATTGGACCTTTTCATAGTGAAGTCTTCTAATTATACAATATACAGAAAACTAAAAATAGGGATCATTAATCCCCATAGATGAAACAACTGACAACATTCACATTTCTTAGCCTGAAGGACCTTTAATAGTTCCTGTTCCATTCTTGTAGTAAATGCCTTATGCTCTGCTAACACCACCATGGTCAGTGATCTTATCATTGTTAGTGATCATTAACTATTAGAACGATAAAGCTATTTTTTTTTAAATCAATTTCATTCTGCAACATACACCACGTAGTGAACGCATCGTAGTGCACGGGACACAGGTTCACAGTAAAGAGCTCTTAGCTGTCTGGTTCACGTCTTAATGTCTCACTTATATATTATTTATAATAATGGGTATCTTTCCAACACTGGATAAAATCTATAAGATGAGCTGCTGAGAAGCTTACCATCAGCTTGTTTAAAAACAAACTACATAAGAGAAGCTCTGAATATTTTCAATGGATTCTCCACTGTTTTGATTGAAGAGAGGGGTCCACCAACCTTCAATGCACTTCCTTGAGGAGGGAGTCCAAACAGATCTTTAAAAGTAAAGATCTGTTTGATAATTTAAGTATAGATGGGGCTCAATTCTTACTAGTTTAACATGCAGTAGACCGATCATCAGCTCTTCTTATCATTGGTTACCAGTTAAACACAACTGCAGCAGGTTACATGGATATGGCAACAAAACAATATGACATTGTTATCGAACACAGAATAGTATTGTACATATAACAGTAGGACACACTGGAATTAGGGAAAGGTATCAGACAGACAAGAGCCACAAGTCTGACCCTACAGAACAGGACAGAGTGGAGTTTGAAGATGTATGTCGTACAAAAGCCAACGGGAATACAGCCAGATCCACATGTTATAGTTACCGTTGTGCTAGCACTAGCAGTAGTTGGCTACTTTGTACTGTACAAGAAGTGGAAAGTTGTTGAATAGTAAAATAATATTGTACAGACAGTCCCAGTTATACGTTAAGAGGATAATAAGAGTTTAAGATGGATTCACCAAGTGGAGGATGATGGGATACAAATGCTCTACCTTAACTGCCAGGCCCTATCCATTATTACAGGGGAAAATAAAGGACACATGTCAACTTTGATGGCACATGAATTTATTGCATCACATCCATTTGGTTCCATCAATGGAACAGGAACTGTGCTGTGCATATAGAAATATCTTCCCCACAAGATTATATTTTACAATCCAGCATCCTCTTTTATGAGGTGTCTGGTGTGAACAAGGTATATCCCTGCAGCTAGAGTAGAGCACAGAAACCGGGTTAAGAAATGTTAAGTATTTTAACACATAAAAACTTACTAACTGCAGAGACCTCTCAAAACCTTGCAACTTCAGCTTCCAAGCTGCAACACAAACAGAAATGTGGTTTTTATAACTTGTGAGCGTGGTATTACTACAATGCAGGCAATGGAACAGAGCACTTTCTGTTCCTGTGAGTGTCTCTAATAAATATGTAAGCATATTGTTCTTTACAACAGTCAGTTTTTATTGGCTAGGAGGGAGGATGAGTAACCCCGCGGCTGAATTATGCAAAGAACACAATGTTCATAGGTGGGGAGAGTCTGTTCATATGAAAAACAATTCACCTCAGGTTCACTCACTGTTGTTGGGACAGTCAATAATACATTGAATATTTATTAACCTAATACCTGGATCTGAAGCATTAACTGTTTGTTTCTATGTTATTTTTATTTCTGAAAGGCCTTAGGAGGGTTTCAATGTTGCGGGTGGGAGTGAGGGTACTGGAATTTTCCCAGAAGGCCCAGCATCCAAATCCTTGGTGGAAATTACAACCACCCAATAGGACCTTCTGTTTCTGCTAGCTTAGTATAATACTCCTCTTCTCTGGCTATGCAACGGCAGTCTAGCAGAAACCCAAGGTGCAGCGGATTACAGGGGACACTTTATGCAGTTAATTTACACTTTTTTAATATGCTTTGTAAAATTCAGTAATATTTAACTTTTGTGAATCCACATAAAAATGGCAAGTTTTAAGCCACATGTAATGCCCCACCTTCCCACTCTAATTGGGATGATAAAAACAAAGTGAAATAAAATCAATAGTCCATTGTTTAACCTTGTGTAAAGACTGTTCATCTCCAGTGTGCACGTCATGGATCAGAAGCAAGTGGATGAATGGGTTCCTGTGTATTCAAATAGATACGTGTGCACTGTGCTGGCATGGAGACTGCGCAAGAGTGGAAAGCACAGCATATGGTGAGAACACAACAGTGTGCATAGTAAAACTTACTCCTGCGCAATGTGTCTAGAGTTTAAAATGCAAACTACATCATTTAAAAAAAAAAAATACACAATTAAAGTAGGAAACAAAATAGTGACCCAAGTTTGATTGCTTGATGCATGAAAATTCATAGGTTTATCTGACAAGAAGTGAACTATAGATCAACTGAAATCACTGGCTGCACAACTTATTCAGAATAGGTCACCGGTATATTTCAGGCAGAACTATGCTCTAAAACCATGACACTGAACACTTTTTTTTTTATAGCAGGGACTCCAAGGGGGAAAATTCAGTTCAGTCCGAGGTCCCATAGAAGCTGCGCACACTTCCAATCATTTTTTTTTTTTTAATCAAAAGAGTCAGCAATGTTTCCTGTAGCGTATATTCAAGGCTCATCGTGCAAGTCTTTGATGGGACAGCAAAGAGAATTAAATCTGCCCCCAAGAGCAAGCTGCCATTGCTTTGGGACCCCAATTGTCAGCGTGCTTTTGTTCAGGGACCCAGAGTTCTTATACTTGGACTCAAGTGCCATTGTTCTGAGACCCCCAAATGATGCATTTCCCTATAGGATATATTGCATATTTAGCAGGCACAGAACCCCAGAAAGATTCTGTGATCCAAATTGGGCTTCCAACCCATAGGTTGTGCACTGCTTTTGTAAAATTTATAGGGAAAACAGTCTTGATATTGCAATATACAGGAAATAAGGCAAATATATTCATGACAATACATCACTTTTGCAAAGATGTGGACATGTGTTTGTTAATCACATGTAGGAGTCAGTTAATGCTGCAAGTATAAAGGTGTGCTAGGAAGCTGTTATTCACTGATGACATTTCCCTATACTCTACAGAGTTACTAACCTTACAATGCCAATCTAATCACTTTCTCAGATATAGGTGTTCTATCCTAATTCTTGCAAAACATGTACAAGGCATCGGTTGGTTCTAGATCACATCTTAGACTGTACTTTTATACTTCCTTTTACATTTGGGAATATTTGATGTGCGACAGAAAACTGTAAATTGCAATGTCTTACCTTTCCGTGGGTGCCAGAGGGGCCTTTTCCCCGATACAATGCCCTAATGTTCATTAGACGTTGCTATAAATCTAATAAGTCAGTAATATTTACTACACAAATTTTTCTTTTACCCCTGTACACTATTCAGATCTCCTAAAACCAGCCTGATAAACATGATCCTATACTCCTATACTCCGGGAGGCTGTTATGCAGCATAGCATTTGGGTCACTGATAGATGTTCTCATTGGAAGCTGCCATGGTAATAAGCGAGACTGTAGAAATCGAGGTACCAATTAATAGGTTAGATATTATTGTCAGATTTTTAGGCATTAACATTTTTTCTAATAGGTATCCGCAAATAAAAATGAGCTAATCATGCTAGAAGACTGATTAGAGCCGGATGGCATCTGGAAAGATAAGCTGTGTTTAATATTGTTTCTAGCCTATCTAGTTGTGAGCTTTCAGTCAGAATGCATCAGACGAGTTTGAAGAGATAGTAATCTGGGCCCTCACATCAACCTTTTCATATACCTCTATTTCTATAATGCACAAAACAAGATTTGCCAAATTTTGATTGATTCCTTATAATTGGGGGAAACAAACAAACAAAGCTAAAAAGATACAGGCCCCCTACCAATGGTATGAATATTGGATATATGCATATATAAAGATGTTATCATATGATGTACTGTAGAATTTGGGAACACTGATGAATAATAATCCCAGACATAAGTGTTTGGCAGGAGAAGAGAGAAAGAGAGTGTGTGTCAGGGGATGGGACAGGACTAGACAGTATACCCCTGTCACTATATGTAGTTACTAACAGTTGAGCGGCCATCTTTTCCAAATTACTGCCACCCTAAGCGAAATGGTGGCCTTACCCAAAGTTCAGCCAGTATCATTAATTTAATAAAGCACACAGTTTCTGAACATGGATGAAGATTTATCATTTATTATGTAGATGGCATTGATGGAAAGTGTGAAGAAAAAAATATGACAAGGACAATCACAGTAGTCAGAAAAAGAAGAAGTCAGATTGTAGAAAATGTTTATTGTCTTATTAGCCTGATGTATGATACAGCTGCGCAATGTTCAAAATCACAGTTAGCGTCTGTCACCAAGAACCATTTCCCCCCCAAAAAATGAGCATATATGAAGAAAAATAAAGAAAAGATATAGACTGTGAGAGAAACATGTCCAAGAGCAAGCGAGCCTCATATTTAAAGAGTATAATAAAAAAAAGGATCCCCAAAGTCCCCATTTAAATGCAATAAATAAAACTTTATTCATACAATAACATCGTTACAGGGCACATTTTTCTTCGACTTCGGAAAAAAGTGTGTGCAGCGCTGTACATTCTTTTTACAAGATTCTACATTCCGTTCATCACTGAACTGATTCAAAGAGATCACTAACACAGTTATGACATTATAAATGCAGATGGAGTCTTACTTCCATGTTCTGTTGCAATAACAAAACAATTTATGGAGAATGCGTATATGTATACAGATATATTGCCGGCAACGAAGTCAGATAAGAGGTCTTTATAATATAGTATAGTTTATCAGGATTTACCACAGCAAGATTGGATGCTTTTTGCACAGGCGAAAGTTCACAGAAGCTAAGTCAGGGTTGAAGGCCCCTCTAAATCCCACATCCCATGATATCATTGCGTGAGGAAGCAATACAGGTAGCCATTAACTCCAATCCTATTTTGATTGTTTCTAAAGTTTGCAAGACACACAAAGATGAAAAAAGATTTAGGAAGAGTGAAAAACTCAAAGCACAAAAAATAAAAGCACAATTTTGGAAAAACCAAACAGAAGATGGGCAGTGGGTTTGATGCTCATTAAATAAAAAAAATAAAAAAATATTAAATTAAAAGATGCTTAGATTGGCCTTTCAGTCAATTCATTGGCTGACACTGCATTGGTAGCAGGTCTCCGGGCATGTGATATTTTGCTATCTACACTGCTCGAGCAATGTTCCTAACCATAGGTGCATAGTAATGAAGACATAGCAACCAGCTTGGCCAAGTCTACTACAAATTACACCAAAAATGGTGGAGTGAATGCTATGCGTTGCTGCACAAATATGATATTATTGGTAGTACCCAAAATAATACTGATTCACATGCATTTAATATTTACATCTAGGTAGCACAAGGCATGTCCCTGTTTCAGTCCCAAATTTAAATATTTATAGACACTACTGACTCTAAATATTAGTGTAAAAGGAGATACACTTCTGATCAGATTTTTGTTTTTGGGGTTTTTATATTTTGTGTACCACTTTGACCATCCTGCAAGGATAAGTTCAGGGCATTGAAAAGAAATACATGGAAGGAAATTCTGAGGGTGTGTGAGAAGCATTTGTGACCTTGCCAGGCAGTTAGGTCGCTAATCTTATCATACACTAACTGTTTAGTCTGTTACTTCAGACTCTCTGTAGAATGCAAGACAAGGAGGGGTGGTGTAAGGTGTAAGGTGCCCACTACCTAGCTTGAATCATTGGTTAGGTCAGTGGCTCCCAAACTGTGTGCCACGGCTCCTTGGGTTGCCGTGGCGATCTCAAAGGGGTACCGTGGCCAGGGCAGGTGATCAGCAAGGCAGGGGACTACGTGGTGATCACTTTTGCTTAGAGGTGCCTTGAAAAAAATTATGGAGAGCCTAAGGGTACCTTGAACTGAGAAAGTTTGGGATCCACTGGGTTAGGTGCACTCTGGTAGAATGTATCTAACATGTACCTGAATGTGATGGAAAGAAGCAGCCTGCCATGAGATGGGATGCAGACACAATTGCCTCTGCCACTAGCATGAGACCATTGTTAGTGGGTTTCAGTGAAAAGCTATTGGGGTAATTGCCCTTCCGGTCTTCAGATTAGAGCTTCAGTGTGTTACTGTACTCTAAAGATAGCCCTTATTAGGTCTAGAAAAGACATTCAGGAATAGAGATCGATTAAGCTTCTTCATATTTTCTGTCTGGTTGATAAAGAGTAATGGTGAGAAAAAAAATGTATATCAAACAGTAAAAATTGAATCAAGAGCTGTAATTTTTTTAATGCTACTGGCCTACAAATACTTGTTCCAAAGGCAGTTTTGTCAGTCGCTGCAAAAGGAAAACTGGCTAAGTTTAACTTGTTTCAGGAAAGGTCCTACACATAGCACTCTGAGATGAGAATGCAGCCTATAAAGTTACTAGTGACGGAACTGAGGCATGAAGTGCCTCATGCCTCCTTGAAGTCACTAGTTCCTAGTAAGACTAAATATTGATTGCTGTCAATGTGTGCAGGTTATGGGTCACCTTTAATGAAATGACCTATAACAAGCGCTTTGGATGTATTTTTCTTATATAGACATTGTGCCATCTGAAAGCTATATGTTTTTTGTCAAGTCTAGTTAAAAGTAGAAGGTTATACCCATGTCTGAATTTAACTTTGTTCAAAATCTGAGGTAAAACAATAATTTTCCATGATATTTGATCAACAGGAGTCTATGGCTGGTATTTCCTTTCATCTTTGCCGGGCAAGATATTGCTCCCATTAATAAACGTAAGGAAGATGGAGAAAGGATGATCTCAGCACAGATTAACGTCTGCAAGTCTAAGACTGAACATCTCTAAAAACTTTCTGTTTAGTATGTACATCCTGGCATAGAGAATAAAAAGGGAATGGTTTAGATTACATTGCAAGGTTTTCAACAAGGGTTAATACCAGCTTTCCAAACACAAGGCCATGCTTGGAAACTGGCGGCATAAAGACTCAGGAGTACAGCTACAAAACTTTGGGAAACACGACTAAATGCTTGGAGAACAGGGAATTGGATGTTTAGTGGAGCAAACACCTGTCTTTCTTGAGCATAGATTGAAAATAATCTAAAGTAAGAAAGAATAGATTTGTCAGTTAAGAAACATTAACAAAGCTTTAGAAATAAGTGTTCAGGATTTTTTTTACGGCAGGAGGGGGCTGCCCCAAGTTCCCTGGAAATTGCCAGTTACCTGTAGTTTCAGCGAACTTCCTAGGAATCTATTAGTACAGTACATTCAATTTGGGATTTGAGTCAGAGCTATAGTGCATATCTGCATGTACTCCTCTACGGTATGAAGGAAATTATCTTCTTGACCCTGTATCATAATCTAACAAATGCTAAATGGTTGGGAAGGGCCTTGTCTATTACTCTATGGTGTCTAGATTGCATTAACATATCCATAAACTTTGCCTATTTTCAGTCAACTGTGTTTGTTTGTAGCTCATAAACTGCAATAATGATGACAATATGAAAAACACACACAGACTAGTGCTACAAGACTATGTAGTAGAGCACTGCATGACCACGGATGATACCAAACACTACAAGAGAGCAGGGGTGAACCTAACCAGCAGGTATGATCTCCTTCCGTCTAAAAATGTCATTGAAGGAGCTGCTCAGTCTGAATTCTGTGACGTCAGTGTGTAGCTGATCAAAACATTGAGCTGGAGCTACGTTACGGGTTGTCAGAGTTAGACGTTACACAAAATATAAAAAGGAAAATCGTTGCCAAACAAACAAAAAAACCATAAGAACAAACAAATGCATCATGTTCACTAGATGACATTGAAAGTTCTGTATAGATGCAGTAAACAGAAGGTGTCATAACCAGGCACACATTATAATAAAAACTTATATGTGAGACAAAGACGACAAGACACCTGTGCGTAAGCGGGGAGACAATAAATCTTGCCATGTTTGTGGCTCTTGAATTCTGGATTGCATGAGTTGGCATGGAGATCTTTTAAATGAAAAAGATGGCCTTTCTTTTCTACCTGTGTAGAGTATGGCTATGTTCCAATTCTTCCTCATTTACATTAAACATGGCTATTTTTTGTTTTCTTTGCACTTTTCCATGTGGGAATCAAGAGACGTGCTCAGCAGTCTGTTATGTGGTGCAGAAACCAATTTAGGAAGGTACAGACTGCTTTGTTGCATGCAGATTAGGCGACTAGTGGTGACTTAAATAAGATTTTAAAATGGGCTTTTCCATAAAAACATCTAGGACGGGTTATGAGAACATTGTCGCAAAAGTTACTGAGAGAGGTCAGTTGAGAAGTCAAGCAAGATAGCATGGAGTGCAAGCAGTAGGTGGAGTAGGGTGATAGCTCGGTATTATGTTCATCGGTAATGCTGGGAAGTTTGGGGGTAAGGAAAACCAAAAGTGACTTTCCCCTCTCTAATAGTAGCTATTGGGACTGTAGCAGGTGTGTTCACACCAATTAGATTCATGAAAGTGGCGTGTACCACGATAATGTGCTTGTGTTAAGAGCCACTACACACCATTCAGAGAGAAGTCTATGTAACAAGGAAAGGAAACCGATAACAGTCCTTTCATAGCCCATATGCATGCACAACCATAGACTGCTGTAGTGGAGGAAGAGGCAATTACCACCTCCCCGTGCAGACAAGGCCTTGTGCTAAGGCCAGAAAAAGGTGAGCAAACACCCAATAAAAACTGGTATAAAACTTCTTCACCATTATAGAATTTCTCTGTATGTTCAGTAATTACAGATTACACTTTGGCAATTTCTGCTTTATAAGAGACAAAACAGCATTGGGAGAAAAAGTTACCAGCCACTGCTCGGCAATACATTATACATTCCTCCAGCAACTCATGGAAATCACAGAGAGGAATAAAAGACCTATAAAATAAATTCCAGAAAGTACAAAAGTAAACAAATAAGATTTCCAGGAAAATCAGTGGTTTGAAAGGGGGGAAAAAAATGCAGAAAGATGAAAGTTCTTCAAAGCAGCAGATGCCATGCCTGTGCAAGCCTCTCCTCACACAGTTGATATCATAGTCCCATTGCCGCTGTGAAATAAAAAGCAAAGGGATACTGCCAAGATGCACATTATACTGTGTGACGGCACAAAATCACAAGACTGATGAGCACCAGGAGCTGCAGTATCTCTTATCATACACATGGGCTAAGGGCTATACCACACTGTGCAAAGTATAAATCATCGTGTCCTATTACAGTAACTCTAAACCAGCAGATTTTACATTCACATTGTAGTGGTCTAAATATATCATCTAAATGTATCAAGTATTCTTGGTATAGGACGTTACCTTGATTCTTTGAAAGTGCTGGTTTACGGATAGTCATTTGTTTCATCTTCCTGCTCACTGGATGCTGCCAAATCTGAGAGGTTTATCCACTCGCCTCACTCATTTCAGTTAAGCATAAACTTGAGCTGCTAGCAAGGCAGTTTATATGATTAAGAGGTTCTCTGTCCAAATTAACAGCCTCCCTCACCCTTCATAAATAATGTTTTATTTATGCTTAACAATTAAAGACACATGGAAACAACTTGAAAAGTTACCAGCCCCACAATTCAGCCCTATCTCCCTGATACAAGAGTTCTATGTGCAATAATATATTACAGTAGACATTAGCACAACAGCATATCAGGGAAGCCATTAGCAAACATGGAAACTGGGAGCAATGAGCTGAACGGTGACAAGTTATTGTACACCATTTAATTGTGCTGGAAAGAAAAAAAAATACTGCTTTTACTGCTATATGCAGCACAGTATCACCACTGCTAAGAATGATGATGTACTAGAAAGCAGATGCATAGGGGCCAATTCAATTCCCTGTATCCACGTGTGATAATACTTTAGACATTTTCACCTTTACAAACTATCGTGACCAAAAGACTGTTTGAGCTCATGTTATTTCACAGTGCAGGGCGTGCACCAGAGCCATAACTTAGAATTCTAGCGCCTGGGGTGAGAAAGACTAATGCCACCCCCTAGCCCTCAATTTTAACAAAATTAACCTAAGCTACGCCCCCCGTCAGCGTTGTGCCCTTGGCGGTTGCCCCTGCCACACAGCCCTAGTTACAGCCCTGGCGTGTACAAATATTCATATTCAATTCCTAATTCAATATTTTTCACACAATATTTTCAATTACGTTAAATGAATTCTCTCCTGAGGCTGTTGGCCACACTTTAGGTGGTGAAAGGATTCTGGGACATCAGGATTCAAGTACAAATGTGCTTGAATCTCACTGTAACGCATAAGATATGTATTAAAAAAAAAAAAAAAAACACACAACTGTTCAATACAATGGTGTTTCCTGAAATGTGTGGGTCTGTAAGCTAAATTTGTCACCAAGCATGAAAGACCTGTGACAAGACTGAACGTGTGGCAAAGAACTCTGTACAGCCTTAATCTTAATTATACATAATAGTGGCAGATTAGATTGCGGTTAATACATACTAGTATTGAGTAGACCTTAACGAAAAAAAAATGACCAGTTCACTAGATTTTCACATGTTAAAGTGGACTTTATTTCTAGTGGGACGAGCAAATAGTCACTAGAAAACGATGACATCACTGAGGTATTCTGTTTGCATTGTTGTATATTAGGCTGCAGTCTCATGAATATTATGTCAGCTCATAACATGGCTCAGGGCCGTCTTTCCCATAGGGCACAATGGGCAGGTGCCCGGGGGCCCTGCAGCCCAGAGGGGCCCGTCGGAGGAAGCCCAAAAAAAAAAAAACCTGGAAAAAGAAAAGAAGAAAATACTTACCGTGCTGTCAGCTGGCGATCCGGCTCCCTCCATGGTCTCCTCCTCCGTCGCGCTCGCAGTGCATGTTGGGCGTGACGTCATCACGCCCGCCTGACATCCATTGCGGAGCGCGACGGAGGAGGAGACCATGGATGGAGCCGGATCGCCAGCTGACAGCACGGTAAGTATTTTCTTCTTTTCTTTTTCCATTTTTTTGGCTTCCTCCGACGGGCCCCCCCTCGGCTGCAGGGCCCATATATATAATCATTTTAATTATTTTTGTATATATAGGGGCCCCGGTGCACTGCTGTGCCTGGGGGCCCAAGATGTTCTTAAGAGGGCCCTGACATGGCTGCCTCCAGTAGGTCACTGTGTTTCACCTATAAACGGCAGCAGATGTACAGACAAAATAAGGAGTCCGGACCTATTAAGCGCCAAAACCAGTTTAAGTCCTCCACCTCAGCCATGGCAATAAGGGATACTGCAGGTGACGTACACAAACACACTGAATGTGGTATGAAGCATTTGTCAGAGGACAGAGAAAGTACAAATGGACTCAATAAAATATTAAAGACACACCATAACAATGACAAAGTATGAGGAAGCCGTGTACTGTATTACCTGCTGGGGGAACGCGCTGCTCCATAGTCATCTATACCCTATATAGGAGCAAATAAAATAAACAGCAATAAAACAATTAATGAAACCACTTTAAAAACAGATAGTCAAATACAATGGGCATAATAGCAGAAGGCCGGGTAAAGTTCTGTTATGCACATAAAAAGCAGCCGGTCAATGCAGAGCAATGCATTTGTATGGCTCTAGTTGGGAGAAGGCATACTTTGTCTTCCTTGCAAAGCTGGATTATTGCATCTAGGAGAGGATTTATACAGGGATGAAGTAAAAGTTACTTAGCAGACTTGAAAATGGAGCAGAAGAAAGAAATGCTTAATAGTCATCATGGCATTCAATCTATGCTGGGGAGGACAGCAATGCACTGCTGAGGAGCTGTATATGAGGGGAATGACCATTAGCATTTACCATCGTCATCAAGACTGAAGGAAGCGACAAGGACATTTTAGAAACAAAAAGGTTTTAGCATATTAGGATTTCCACCAGAAATCTTACCTTATGTCAACCAAGTAACCTCCTATTACAGGTAGTATTGTATTGCCTGCTTATAACTGCATCATATAATAGGGTTTATTTATTTGTATATAGTGTTAGGTGTATATAGGTGTATAGTACTTATTATATTATACAGTACTAAAGTTGTACTACACAAGGTTTATATTTATTTTGTTTGGTGTATACTACTTATACAGTACATAATACCACACTATGTAATAGGGGGTTAGGAGAGAGAAAGATGGTGGAAAAGAGAGACTTATTATCATCTTGTGTTAAGATCACATGTGTGAATACACTAATTTAAGAGGATAAACAATTATTGGAATATTATTCCTTTCCCTCATGTAAATTGTGGGTTCTTTAACTGTCGAGCAAAAAAAAAAAGTCCCACAGGACACAGCTAGGACATCACACTAAAAGTAACATGAACTGGGGTCTAAAGTCGCTGCACCTTATCAATGCGCCAATCACCTAATGTCATGTGAATGATAGCATGATAATCCAGGCCTGTACCAGGGAATCAGATTACCTAGGCAAATGCCTAGGAATAGGAGCAATAGAAAGACCCAAAGGCTAATAGCCTTTTGGGATTTGTAATCTGATTATAGCAAGGCTTGTGAAGAACATTAATAAAGACAGACAGAAAATGGCTCCTTTCTGGGTAACCTCAGATGAGGTATCTGTTGCATAATTGTATAAAATAAAAGTGACAATATGCAGGAGTGCAAGACATTTATATTTCTGCAAATGTGCCTAACAGAGTATGCACAAACGAGATTTTGACGACATGCTTTGTACATAATTAGATATGCCTAACACAGGCTAGGCAAGGATCACCCCCAAGCACCCATCAGAGGATTCAAAATGTTCCACACTGGCAGACAAGCTACAGCTCGACCCACAAACCCCTGCACGCCACTGCAAGAAGAAGTGCAATTGCAGCAGGATTGCAGCATTACACTTTGTACCTATGTTCCACTAGGAGCTCTGCACTACATTTACACAACTATTTATGGCAGCATGGTGTTCAGGTTTAGGTGCAGTAAGTATTTTCTCACAATGATGTACCCTAAATAACACATCAGATGATGGATTACTCTCCTATCTAGATGTTTTCAGCTAACAGTGGGATTTTTAAAAGGTCAGTCTAAGCAGGACTGACTATAAGCCCCAAACAAAACACTTCTCTGTATTCAATTTATTGCTTCACTAGAGTTATCTTTCAAAAGGAGGATTTCTGGTGGAAGTGCTAGCGAAGCATCTTCCATTACAGCAAATCTCACAGTTTGAGTTTACTTTGTATCCTGAATGAATTGTGTCTAATATGAATAGATTCTAAGCATTTTGAGACTTTCCTCAAATGCAGCTGCCAGGAAGGGTTAAAAACGCATTAAAAAGAAGACACAATAATTCAGCCAGGGTACTAAGTTTTGGCAACTTCAAACGGCGGATCCCATGAGCTGCAATAGAAGAGCCCCACAGATACCAACTTACGGGTGTTGACCTCTTACAAGGTTTGTACAGTCCGGTTGACTGTGGGTACAGAAAGCTGGCACTCTTGTTTATCGCATACCCATAGGGCACAGAGTATCCCTATAAATAAGGAACATACAGCACTATGGAGAATCCCATAAAACACTGTTAACCTTTATCACGATTGTCAATCAGTGGGAAAGAGTTATTTCAGAAGTGTCCAAATGCTAGATTTCAGGCATACAAAAATGACATTCTTTACATTGAATAAATTAGGAATGTAAGAATTCTATAAGTTAGGAATTGTCAAAATATTTTATTAAAAATATGCAGTATTTGATCAAATACTGAGTTAAATCCAAAACATTAGTTTTGGGAACCTAAGTGAAATAGGTAATTTTCAACTACTGGGAGCAGAAACAAACTGGGGCACAGGAAAAAGATGCTGTAGCCTACAGCAGCCAGACTTCTAAACTGCACTAGCAGGAAAATACCTCAATCTGATTGGCTGCTATGAGTTACACTACCCCAGATTTCTGTGATTTCATTACTGTGCACAAAAATCACAGTAAAATAAAAATTTTGATTCCTCTGAACCCAAAAATTGTTGAAATTTTTTAGTGTTAAGTTGAATCATCCCCATTAGAATAAAGACACTACGACTTTAAAATTAAAGTAATGCATTCATCTGGCTCATTATTTGTAAGACTCCTAATTGAAACATATCCTAGTGTAATACATACAAGATAAACTAAGACAATTATTTGGCACAGTTTTAGCAGCAAATTAAGGGATAAGGGGACACCTTGTATTATGTGGTGTTACTTTTGTGGTAAAATGGAATATCCACATCAATGAAATTGTACTACATATCATTCCATTGACTGGCAGAGTAATGGGTTCCACTCCTGTGATCAGCAATGGTCTCAAGAGATAGACCCTAAAACTTCATTGGATGCTGATGGGAGGGTTGTTGTCCTCTCTGGGTCCCTACTGGCTGTTTGCTGACAGCTTCTGAGAACTCCAGCCCACATGTTTGTTGGGAGAGTGGTGTAATTATGTTAAAGTGTACCCATCATTCATACAGGAGGCAGTCATCGTGTGGGAATGAGAATACATCCTATAAATACACTAGGAAACTGACATAAGGTACAGATTGTCTCTAGTGAAGCAGCATTCTCATCAGAACTGGTACAACCAACACAATACTCAGGCGTGCACTTGGGGAGGGGGGTCCAGATGCCCAACCACCCCCCCCTCCCTCTGTCCAGGAATAATTGACAGACTGGTTAGCAACCACTTTCCTTAATCACAGGCTTACAGAGATCTACTAGATTTATGAAATATACAGAAATGGAGGGTGTATGGGGAGCTCTGACTGTAATGGGGGTGGGGACTGGTTATTACTTACATTGCGAGGGTGGGTGCTAATCATTTAATAGTGGGTGGGAAATATCAATGTATTGGTGGGGGGCAATATGATGGTGGGGACTATTTAATTTAATAGTGGTCATAGTAGTGAGTAATTTAAGGTGGTGTGATGGCAATATCTGATTAATACTAGGGTGGTTTAATATTAAATTTAATTTGGGGCAGAGTTTAGGGAGGATGGTTATTTGACATTAACTGTGAATGCCAAATATTTAATGTTGGGGCTGTATGGGGGAAATAGGTGTATTAAGGGTAAGCACCATTAATTTAGTGTTGGAGCATTTTCTTTTGGGGGGGGGGGGTAGATTTAGCTATTAATTCTGAATACTAAATTTAATGTTGGGGCTAATTGGGGGGGGGGGGTGGAAAGTCTATTTATTAAACATAAATGCAATAATGGGGCTGGTTTCAGGGAGGACCTAATTGTGAAACATAGGCGCTATTGATTAAACATAGGGGCAGTTTGGGGGGAGGGAGGCATACATGCTTCACTCACTGTTAGACTTTACAGATGTTGTGTACCTATTTTTTTTTTTTTAGTCCCCCAAACAGGGCCCCAGCATTTCAGGTCCAGACAAGCAGCAACTGAGCTTAAGCAGAGTTTAAGACACCAGCAGCTACAAGTAGTGAAAGCTGCAGGAACTGGAAGAGGAGAGCAGTGCAGTCCATATTCTGGTGGGGTAGTCCCAATTTTGTGTGACTGTCCCAACTGCAACAATAGATGGGATGTAGGACCCGCTTCACACTGTTCTGCTCGTTAAGACATGCACTACAGCTCGATGCAAGCAGCTCGCTCTTAATATCTAGTAGAGTGTGAAGCGGTACATACCTCCCATTAACCCTGCAGTCAGAACAAACTCCTGACTGAGCAGGATAATCACAAAATTGGGACTGTCCCAACATAGTTAGCACAGTTGGCTGATAGTTGGCTACCATTGCACTTGTATTTGAAGGGGGTGGGAAGAGTTGAAAAAAAGAGAAGCCTAGCACTGTCAAAAATATAACCATGCCACTTGCATGCACTCTGGTGTCATGGCATGAACCCCCCCCCCCATCTTTAAGTCCCACGTCTGCCCCTGATGCTGCCTCCACAATGTGGATGAGGGTACACTAGGAATGAAGTGCATCAAGTTACTATAACAGATAAGGTACTAACATGTAAAATTACTATTGCGCTATTTTCATCATGTATAAAGACGGGAAGATTGTTGCCAGGGCTATAATGCTCGATATCATTCATTAGTCAATGCTGTTAGCCAATACTTAAACAGCTGTCATCTGCTAACATTTTTGTCTCACCTGTGTAAAGACTGGTGCAGCCACACTGTAGGGCCTTGGTTTGAAGGAACTCACAGCTTGGGGAGGGAAACCACGAGCGGCCATATTGTAGTCTGGGGGAGGCATGGAGAGGTCATCTTTGTCTAGCAAGTTCCCGGTGCTGCTACTCTTCCCAGGCTGCAAACTGCAGGGACACCACAAAAAACACAACACCCATATACATTTTAGCATTATGTGCCATTAATATATTAAAAAGGAGGACACAAAATATCTCGAAGAAAATAAGCTAGATAGCTTGTCTGAGCTTTAAGTGACTTGATTAGGACCATAAGGCAAATAGTTTAAAGTGCACCTACCACCTAGTGTAAACACAGTGAAGACAGTCATTCCGTGAGCTGAACAGATATTCATAACAATGCAGCTCATCATTAATTCACTATGAACACTGACAAGTTGCTTTGTTGTGAATACAGGTTCAGCCCTCAATATGGCTCCTTGTGTGTAGGCTACAGGTGCACTTAAAGCTTGGCTACTCACTTCATCTGTGCGCGATTTCCTGTGTCTCCACGGTCTAACACTCGCGTGTAAGAGAAAGGGAACCATCCTCTCCTGGAAAGTAGAAAAAGAGCGATGATGGCAAATTGTTTGTGATAAAAAGGATTTATCATGTTGGGAACCAATTGCATGTACTTATTTCTAAAAGATCTTTGCTAAACCGTATTATCCACAGTATACATTTGATGGTGTACAGAATTTTGGTTGTACAGTGAAAAAAAACAAACAGGTTTAAATTTTATGAAGTTTGCAAGTGCTCTTATATAGATGCTGCTCAAAATATACCAAAGTCTCACCTACACCGAAACATAACTAAACAACAAAATAGATTTACACACTGGCTCTTCAATATGTACATGAACACACAAATACCCAATGACTGGTATAGATCAACCATCCATGAAAAAAGTCCAACTTTAAGAAATCTTCAAACTTTTTGTGGGGTGAATTCTTTTAACATACGACCTTGTTTTTGATATATCATAAGAAAATAACAAAAACACATGACTTAGTATTCAAGAGCAGTCAAATCAATGCAAACATACACAATAAAAACTGTACTGACAGTATGTAATAACAATTAAATGCTTATATATACTTTGTAAGGATATACCATATATGTGAAATGGTGTCTATGAAAATTTCAATATACAATATATTCCAATGTGGAAAAAAACCCTCTAAATCTTTCACACCAAGGGAAACCATTTTGGTGTGGAAAATCACCTGTGGGTTGGTTTCTACATTGCAATATATTGTATATTTACATTTTTCCCCGAGGACACCATGTCACATACATGATAAAGCCATACAAAGTATATACATAACCACCTGTTTATTACATATTGTCAGTACACTTTTATCACTTTTATTATGCACATTATTTCCATTTATTTGATGGTTCTCTAAAATACTACATCAAGTGGTTTGTTTGTTTCTTGTAACTTCTTACATGGCACACCAAAAACAATGTTCGGATGTTTAAATAGTTCACACTACACAACATTTGAAGATGTCTGAAAGTTAATATAGATAGTCCATAGTCCATCAACAAAGCACAGTCATTGGGAATGTGTGTGTACATGTACATATTGAGGGGTCAATTTGTAATTCCATTTGTATTTTTATTAAAGAAAGGTTTGTCACCAGACGTCCAATATAGCAAGTCTAGATTCTGCACAATTAAATTGTATGTATACAAGACGTTTTAGGGCATAGCAGTCCCTCTTTCTAAAAAATACATTTTAATTACATTAACCAGCAGTGTGCAGATCCATTACTAAAGGACATCTGAATATAATAATAATTGTGGACACCTTACTTTATTATTGCTTTAATGCGTAAGAGACAATATATAAATTAACACTTTTATATTTACTAACTGTAGTTTATTCATAGTCACTACCTTACAGGACAGAATGGAGACGCTAAGGGCTCCATTACTCTTTGGTGCAAACCCATAACCAAGGCACAGTTTACAAATATTTTGGATTCATTTGGTTAAAATTGAGGGCTAGGGGCGCAGCATTTTTCATTCTCGTCCCAGGGGCTCAGATATCAAGTTACGGCTCTGGTTGGGCATTGGGTGGATTGGATTCTAAGGGATTGAGGTGTCTTTGATTAAATATAGTATTTAGCTCATTACCAAGATTAAGGGTAATTTGTAGACCCTTTTGAAGGTTAGAGGTGCACAGATGTGGCCCTTGGAATGTATCAGGTTGACAATCACTGTCTCAGATAAGCAGTGATAGTGCACATTCCCACTTGTAGTGTGTACCAATTAGAAGTGTACAAACACTCCACAAGCAGCTTCTCTGTAGTCCACGTTCAAGAGATATAAGGCAGTATGGCTTACTTATGGAGGTCACAGGGAATAATTATATAAAGATTCCGCTCTCCAGAATGTCTTCTAGCTTACACATTAGACATCATTACCAAAGTATCTATAGAATCCTTCAGTACAACTTATTCTACTTAACAGAGCCATTTATATAGCAACCTTTTAACTTCATATAGCTTTTATTTCTCTAGAAAAACAGATTCACCAACTGTCCCACAGCTTACAGATCCATAAAGGCATGGCCAAACTGGAGGAGAACTCCACCAGCAACGGTGTGTTACATGGGGTCCAGCATTTAGACCATGCGTCAGAACCCAATCTCTCCTGAACGTGCCTGCTGGCAGCACATTGTGAGCCACAGTTAGTGACCTGCATCATATGGGCCTTTAACCTTCATTCCAGACTTCCTAATCTCTGAAATTCCATTACTTTTCACAAACTCAACTTCTAACACTGTAAAGTCCAGTCATGACTGCACATAATGTACTACAGAAAGTGCAGCTAAGAGCCGTGTCATTACAGCGCAATGCTTCCCACATGCTGGCACATTACAAGGAGGGCATAATGCTAATGATCTTGCAGAGTCTGAACTAAGTAGAAGGAGGAAGAAGTAATGTTAAAGGAGAGATCTCTTGAAGAGATCTCTAGAGAGGACACTGCAGTCATATTGATGTTTGTAGTATTATTATTATATCTTTTCATGTAGTTACTTTAACCATTTATCAGTTTAAATATTGTGCCAAACTAGTAATTAGGTTAGTAACCCTATATCTGGTACCAAGAATGAATGTGGTGTAAATGGGCATCTAAAAAGTCCTGACATGCTTTGGATCAAACAAAAGCAGAGGAGCACCCGACGTTCCAGGGAAGTTGTAACCTGTACACAAAAGAGAAAAGTGTTGTGTAACAAGTAGCTACTATTCATACTAGCTCCCATCTCCTGTGGTTTGTAGGAAGACACCCACAGCCGGTAATGTGATATGAGCAATCTGCAGATCTTCTCCCAAGATGCAGGCAGCTAAAGTTGGCTAATTACATACTGCCGAGGTCAATGCAAATTGGAGGGAAAGGTTCATCAACACAGCATCCTTTATATCTCCACACCATTAAACAAACATGGAGCCATATTAACCATTCCACTTCCAAGGCATATTATATAGGCTTTACACAAGTGACATGAGTAGGTATAAAACATTACTTCACTTTGGAGAGTAGTGGTGTTGGTTGTGCTACAAACATTCCATCAGGGAACAATACGTCATAACGTTCAGTGAAGGTAAAGTTCACCTTGGTAGGAGACTCCGCTCATGCAATAAAATGCCTATTAGCAGTCACCATGAAGATTAGGGACTTGTATAAAAAGCACTGTGTGCATTTCTTTTATATGGTCTCAGAACTCAGTGGCTACAAATAGCCTTATATTTTACAATAGTAGGGGTATAATATTACATCAGTGCCATGTATTGTCACGTTCCAGAACAACTCAGTTTTACAAGATTCTAAGAACATGGGTAGTACCTTTAATACATGGATGTTTATACAAAAAAGTAGTGTTAACATTTATGAAACCTGCTTAGACTTTGTGGTCATTTTATAGAAAATAAAGTTACAATCTGACTTGGTGATATCAGTTTCTGCATATGTCTATATAGTTACCTCTGCACCAAATATCATACCTGTCCCGCATTGTATTTAGATCTGCTGTAATAAAACAATAGGAACGTGTATATGGGGTTTCTTACAATTTTGTCTTTTCACTCTCTCCATAATGCCAGCCATCTCTTGCCTCAGGAACCAGTAGAGTGATGAAGTCACCATCTTTGAAGCTGAGCAAAGTGCTGTTGTCCCCAGCCGCATGGGAGAAGATGGCCTGAACCCGTGTCCTGCCATTCTTTTCTAACCCGGCTGCCATGGAGCTGGAACGAGGCAGAGTCTTGTTCTCGGCTGCTCGAAAAACAAGAATGTTGAATGAGCATTGACAGAGCTGGGAGCAGACCTACTCTAATGAGATATGGTCAACGTGTCTGGAAATTTACAGTGCAATGGGATCTTCTCCAAGTATTGTACAGAAAATACTTTAGTCACATTGACAATATTTAGAGCAGGCCTAGCTTTCTAGAATAAAGAGGAAAGCATTGGTGTGGCATCTGTCAGCTGCTGTCACCTCAACAAAGTTAAAGTAGCCTTTTTTGGGGATGAAGCAATATTCCAGAGGATGTGAAATGGCCCATATCACTGTGCTTCAGGGAGATGGGGAAAGATACAGTTTAAGTCTTGAGCACAGACATCTTTATATTACAAAGAAATGCCAGTTAAGTTCATCGCGCATCTGTCACCTACTCACAATGGTGGCAGTTATGTTGTGGTTCGAACCAACATTCATTAGAATGGTCAAGTCAATAGGAAGGGACATCGTGATGGAACTCTGTAGCACATGCTACTACAAGAGAATAATGGAGATCATGCAAAATATGATAACGGAAAGTAAAACACTTGGGGTTTGATCATTTGATTTAAGGCATTGTATACTGTGAGCTGAAGATCCATTTAATCAATGCAAAATATTATTGTTTAAATATAAACAGTGCAAGGATTATTAAAGCTGAATTACCCCATAGGAAGAGATGATCTTAATATGTCCCTAGTCTACTGCATGTATCCGCCTTTCCCAGAGGAAATTACATTTTTGTTAACCAGCATTAAATGGCTGCAGAGACGGGGTGTGAGCTGGAGGACCAATGACAAGCTGCAATCTCTTGATTGTGGCATGCCATTAGACCCCCTCTTACACCTTCCCCTTAGACCCCTGTTTTGGGCCAGGGCTGCAAGAGGAACAGAGTAGCCCAGGGAAAGTGCTTTTATTAGGGGGTAAAACAAACTGGACAAAAGGTTTCATCCTCTAATGCTCCTCCACCCTCCATTCCTTTTCAAAATACAGCATGTGTAATTGTAGACATCAGCGTCCAGGTATATCTCTTATATGAAATTGGCACATTTAATTTAATTTGACAGCGATAGTAGATCAAATCTGCATGCTTAATATGACCTTCTTACCACTCTGTCTTTATTACCCAGTATTGATTTATTACTGTGTATGTTCCTAATTGTAAAGCGCTATGAAATTTGCTGGCCCTATCTAAATAAACGATGATGCTGCTTACCAACGGTGTAACTGTTTTTGGGTGGAACGCTCTTGCGGGCTGGAAGGGTGTTGGAGTAGGAATCACTGATCTGCTTGTGCGGCTGTGATGGAGAAACTTTGGGTTGAATTGGTTTCATTTCTCCCCAGTGTTCATAACTGTTGGTAGTGGGCCCTGAGACCCCATTCAATATTGGGGTGCCCTCCTGAGCAGACATTCTCTGTAGAAGGGAACATAATGGTCTCAAACATGATGCCCAAAGTAAGATTTACATCAAATCAGTTATACAACAGCTACTTACCCCTACAAAAGGGGCAAGCTCCGGGGGCACTGGCAGAGGTTTGGCACCTGGTATAGGATCCGATATGGACAGGCTGGATTTTGAGTTGGTCAGAGGCCCAGAAAGCGGCCCGGACATAATTGTACCATTGCTTCCTATAGCCATCTGCTGCATGATCTGAAGGGCTCTGTCTGGAATCTTGTTTGGGTCAGCACTCGATTGTTGCCAGGAAGGAATCTTCTGAGCCAGTATCTCTTTACCCTAAAAATAGGAGAACGTAAAAGGAATCAGAAATTTAGGAAGCTTGCATGCAGTAATCACCACCAAATAACACATTAACCAAACAAACACATCATTAACTGTATTAACTGCTGGACAGGTTGATCATGCTCGGGCTCGTTTTTCTGAAAACCCGAACCCATCCAAACTTAGGGGATCCGAGTAGGCTCGCGAGCCAGCTCTGTACTTTTGCGCGTCCTCGGATCTGAATCGAGGCAAAACGTCATTGTTGCATCTCACGGGTTTTGGATTCCATAAGTACCTAACCCCCAGGAGATCCAGCGCCATTGCTCACACAGAAATAGGGGTAGCAGTGTTCTTGTCACTCTCCATTCTCCAGTGACATTGCTCAGTGCCATTGCTCACACAGAAACAGGGGTAGCAGTGTTCTTGTCACTCTCCAGTGCCATTACTCATACAGAAACAGGAGGGGTAGCAGTGTTCTTGTCACTTCACAAAAATTTAGTGGAAATTAATGTTATTGAGGTTAATAATAATGTAGGAACCAAAAAAGAGCCACATTTTGTGATTTTAGCAAAATAAAATAAAATAGGGATCCAAAACCAAAACACGCGAGGGTGGTTTTGCCAAAACCAAAACACGACGTTAATCCAGATCCAAAACCAAAACACTGGGGTTAACATTTAAAATGCCTGCAGCTCTGTAGGCAAATCTGTATTAGAGTGTACTAGATATACTTCTCACCACTAGATGGCAGCAAAGATCTAAGAGAGGAATCCCTTAAACTGCAAAGAGGGGCTTTTCCCTCCCTCCTTCCAACCAAGTGGTACTGCATCTAGCTGAGTAAGAGGCATGTGGGCAGCACAAAATGTGTGTGTGGGAGTTGGGAACAAGGCTTTCATTTTCAATTGCTCTCCTCCTCCTCCTTTCCTGAGAAATAGGTGGGCTATGAACACTGGAAGTCACTAGCACAGCTCTGAACAAACCAAGATAACAGGCTGGGAGAATCATTTATTACACAGAAGATATACAATGCAGACTAGCTTTGTACAATGTCAGGATATCCTTCTGAATACCCATTCATCTATCTGTGGTTACTGAACAAACAAATGCCCAAAGGTGGAAGACAAATACAAATCCTTAATCCAGAGAAGACTTCTACATTAAAGGGCTATCCATTCTCGCAACATTAAGCCAAATGTGGTACCTGCTGAAAGTGATGGGGCTGCAGGAGAATTGACAGTGGTGGGGTAACTTCCAAGGAGACTGCAGAATGTAAATAGCTTGAAGCCATGGCTAGTCAATCAGCAACCACCTTCTCCACCCTAGCCTGTCCCACATAACAAATCTGCCACGGCTCAAACATTATAAAATACAGAGATCCGGCTTTACACCCGGAAGGTGGAGAAAAGGTGGAGACTGTTGTATTGTGGCAGAAGACACAGTTTAGCTCATACATTCTATAAATATGGAATAACAGCAAAAATCCCATTAAAATATCCAAATGTCATTACATGAGCTTTGAGAACACATAGGGACCCTTAACTGCCCGAATCTCAACAAGCCTAAGCAGACAGTCAGTCCACATCACACAATCATCATCAATAAGCATAATATGTCTAAAAAAAAAAGTTGTATAAGATAAAATTTAGATAAGGGGCACTTAGTTGACAACCATGTGTGTATAAAAGAGTTACAAATACTATTTACAAAGTAACTTGTACAAATACTTTGCTGCTGCCCTGGCAAATCTCTGCATGTCACATACTACTAAATGAACCTTTCTGTACTAAAATGCCCATCACAAAATATGTATCAAACTTGTGTATAAATGTATTATGTATACATTTATACATGATACACTCCCATCTCGCCCCCCTCTGCTCTATACTCAATGCGGCTGCAAGACTCATCTTCCTCTCTCGCCGCTCCTCGTCTGCCTCGCCCTCACTGGCTCCCTTTCCCCTACAGAATCCTTTTCAAGCTCCTGACCATCACTCTCTCCCAGTCTACTGCTCCCTATATCTCTAACCTCCTCTCCATTCACACTCCTGCCCGCTCCCTGCGCTTGGCCAATGACCGCCGCCTCTCCTCCACTCTGATCACCTCTTCGCATTCCAGAATCCAAGACTTCTCCCGTGCAGCCCTCCTTCACTGGAACGACCTCTTTCGCTCCATCCGTTTTTCTACTAATCTGTGCTCCTTCAAACGGGCACTTAAAACTCACCTGTTCCTCAAAGCCTACCAACCTTCCACCTAACCCCCTCATCTCCTCCGCCTGTTCTCCCCTCTCTCCTCCCTGCCCTCCTGTTCTCCCCCACTTACCTCAACTGGCTCCCTTTGTGCCTGAGTTCTGTCTACCCTCCCTTAGGATGTAAGCTTATTTGAGTAGGGCCCTCTTCCCTCTTGTCTCCATACCTGTTCTTTTGCTCAGTCGTTAATGCATTAGCCTGCCTGGAGTCTCTGAAGTTCTGATATTTTTTGTTTACTGTTTATTATGTTTCTCCCTGTTTAGTCTACTGTTTGTGCTGTGTACAGCGCTGCGGAACTCTTGTGGGCCTAACAAATAAACGATAATAATAATAATAGTTTTCTGTACTCTTTACCCAATTTAAAAAGTATTCCACTTCGATGTATTTCTCGCTATTAATTGTTATTCTCTTGGATCTATAAATTGTCAATATTCAGAATAAGAAGTTTGGTCAGTAATATGGTATGAATATAAAATAGCTACACTTGCAGGTTCTATAAGGATTTGTCCCTGCAACGGCCCCTGAAAATTATTGACACTTGGCAGCTATACAAAAATATATGTAAATATGTTCATGTACCTTGACAGAATGTGACATGTTTGACATTGTGTTTGCTGTGCATCTGATTGCAATGTATGCTGTCTCAGCAGCCTTTCCAGACTAAGGGGTCTATTTATTATGGATTGGCGATATCATTAAAGCGCTTTGCAAGCCAGTTCCGGATGCATCTGGTAATAAATAAATGAGTCTCTAGAACTCTGGTGGGAAAACATTTTATAAAGCATTTTTCCATTAATTATTGCCTGCTATCTCCATCATGAGATAGCGATAGAGGTGACATGACAAATAGGCTTCCCCATGCTTTGCCGGCTATAACTCCTTGATAGCTTGGAGAAGCTCTATCTCTGGCGAAAACACCTCCATTGATAATCAGGTCATCTCCCAATCACAAATAGGCCTGTAAGAGGCTTGATGTATTGGCATTGGTATTAAATGACAGTAAGTCTGCTCTGTATAGGAGAAAATGATCTTCCATAATTATAATTTATCTCAAATATAACCAGTTCTGACAAGCTTCTATGCATTTGCATATAAATAAAGAGCCACTAATTACATTCACAAATATATAGAAAACAACTTGTGCTTAAAATTTAGTGTTCCGAAAAAAGGAAAAAGATAATGAATATAAACTTCAATAGAGGTCTTTAGAAAGTTGCTTTAAAGACCAGAACCCACGAAAACCTCATCAATGTCATTTAAATGACAAGGGTAAAAGTCTAAGGGTTAGATTTACTAAGCTGCGGGTTTGAAAAAGTGTGGATGTTGCCTATAGCAACCAATCAGATTCTAGCTTTCATTTATTTAGTGCTTTCTACAAAATGACAGCTAGAATCTGATTGGTTGCTATAGGCAGCATCTCCACTTTTTCAAACCCGCAGCTTAGTAAATCTAGCCCTAAATCTACGCCATCTTATGTGGCCCTCACCTTGCTGTGGCAGGCCATCGAGCTCTTGGCTACAGCACACTGTTTCTCCACCAGGAAGCAATACCTCCTCCTCTCTTCCGTCAGGGCCGTTTTATATCCATCAGATATAAAGTTTTCCAGCTCGCTCTGTTTGTTGCTGATTGCTTCAATATACTAGAGAAAACAAAAGAAGAACACACATTTAAAAAGGAGTAGACTTCTAAGAGGTTATTCTATTGGTTTTTACAAGCATTCCAAATTCCAGTTGTCCTAATTCACTGGGAAATTGTTGTGCAAAATAACATTTTCTTCTTTACATAGAAGGTGCATTAAAATCCTTTTTCCTGATTTTCTTTCCTGTTAGGTGACAGCTGATCATAGTACTATATCTTGCACTCTAATTTCCTGCTTCTCACCCATCACCCTTTTCTCTACAGCATACACCACCCCTTCTCCAAAGTATGCACACAGCATACACTCTGGTTTCGCACACTATTGCTAGACTACTTCCTGTATCCTTCCAAAGGTTTACACTGTGCCTCCCATCCCCAGTCCAACTCTTGGACTTTGCCAACATTGCCTCTCCAAAAAGTGGTAAGAATCAACGGACAACAATTTACAGTCCTGACCTTGGTTATGGAGATTGCTTTATTCATAAAGAAATTATTTTTTTCTTCTTCCCTTCTCATTTCTAGTAATTTTGTCTCAAGTGTGAGTGCATGTCAGTCTTATGAATATGATTATATTGTAAAAAAAATTAAAAAAACGGGATAACAGAGGAAGACCAAGCCAGCCTTAATACAGCTTATTACGCTTCGGCCTTCAGAAAATGAGTGCTGAGATTTTCCTCTGCCTTCCCTAGGGTGAGGACAACACACAAAACCATTGTGAACACAGAAGCAAGAGCTAATTAGATAAGACTACATCTTGATTACACTCTCTATGGAATCACAAAACAATATAATGCAGGAAAATTAATTAAAAAAATGCTGCTCCATCCTGTATATTCCTTTAATGATAAATAACACACAATTATGTCGAACCCAGCCCCAATAAAAAGAAACCCCTCATCTTTTTACCCCATACTCTATAGTCACATGAATGATTGAGGCCATTTAAACTCTTATTCCAGGAAGAATGTCAGTTTAAAGTTAAAGTTAAAATACACCATTCAGAGGGATAAACCAGCAAATTGTAATTTCATTTACAAGTACTATTTATTTTTACTTTACAGTTTTACATTACGGTGAAACAAGATAACAGCGCCTATTAATGATATATAAAATTCAGAGTGTACATGATTCCTTTGAAAACAGCAGAATGCTTGCAAGGCTTTGAGAAATGCTTTGTTATAAAGTTATTGTTTGTCAGACAGGGGAGTACTTGCGTTTTACGTGACAAGGGAAGAACTACAGCTATGTATGGAGTCAAAATAGGAGATTTTCTTCATACATGTCTTTAATCATTTGAAAAGCTGTGGAATATAAGGGTTTCAATACACATTTATCATAGCTGGAGCTAGGCTAGCAATGGCTTACTCTGGGTCCACAGATGTGCCTGTTGACACCTTCAATCTGTTCCAGGACCCCCCAGATGCACCAAGTGTGTGGGCAGTTTGTTGGGGATGATCACCTCCCCTTAGCACTGCTCCATACACTGAACAAGGTATCTGATGTGCCCTATTTTGCTGGTGCTAGGATGAATTACCACCAGGAACGGTCATTAACTAGCAGATAATTCCTGCCATGCACATGTTTGTGCCAATCACAGTAGCCACAGTTACACTATAGAGCAGCAATTGGATGGAAAGCCAATCATGAGTTTGCAGTTGGACACTGGCCTATAAGATCATATTTACATCATGAAGCTGATATCACGTCTAGTGCGGCTCTGCAGGGTCTGAGAATTGGCTTCCTGTCCTACAGCTGCTCTGTATACCATCTGTTGGCAAGGAGGGGAACCGTATTCTTTACAGAGAAATGGATTTACACTACATACAGCTGATCTTAAAGTAAATAGCACTGTACAACTGAGGGCAAACTGTCAGTCTGTCCATATCCAGTCTTGTCTTATGACGGATCTAGTGGCGGGAGAGCCCTGCTCACAATCTTACAATCTATGAACAAATAAGAGTACGTTTGATACATTAGGTGAAGTGCTACTTATTGCATATTGGTTCACCCAGATAACAATGGGAAATAGTGTGTGTGTGAATTGCGTATAGTAGTCGTAATACATTTGGGGATTTAATGGCCTAAGCTGGGGTTTCAACTGTGATACCCAAGTAGACACAGCAGATTATATTTAGAAGATCTCACTTGTCAAATCAATGAATTCCCCCTAAAAATGATTAAAAGACATCCACCCAATGTCCATATACTGTAGGATTATTATCTACCCCTCCAAGCAATGGAATTATCTAATGTACAGGAATACAGTTGCAGTAGATGGCCACAGGACCGGAGCCAAGAAACCATCAAAGCTAAAAAAAAAACAAACAGACATTGCCTTCTAGGCAGCTACTGGCATGAAAAATAGGTTTTCATACCTGTATATAGGAGAGTATATTTTGAACAATTGTCATTGTGCTTCTGCAAGCTGTGCATAAAGCAAAACTCATCATCATAAGGTACAGTAGTTAAACATTACCATGTAGTTTCTGACATTTATAATATACAAAATAAAGGAAGAAATCTACTTTTCCAACACAGTGAACTATGTAAATAAATGACTTATGTTTATTATGTAACAATAAAGTATGATCATACCTTGATGTTCTTTCCTTTACTATAAGTTACTTGCTTCATGGAGCAAGGCTTTTTATAGGAGTAGAGTCAGTTGTATTAAGTCTTAAAACTTGGTTACAGAAGGATGAAAGAATGGATGTGGGTTGGTCTAGAAGAGTTTGTCAATAGCAACACAGAGGATTTCAGTTTGGCACAGTCTAATGATCCAATTGGCTAATGAACTGGAAAATCTGAAGGAGAATGGCTAAATATTAGCCAAGACCAATCTGGTTAAGAACTAAGCAGTACTGATGAGAATCTTTCTGCACTAGATTGTCAGGAGTCTGGTGTCAAAATGCACCTATATAGGAAACGAAAGGTCATATATCCAGCTTGTTTAAATTACATTTAAATTAAATAAAAGCAAAGCAAACATGTCATTCTTGCCTTTAGCAAACCTAAAAAAGATCTTTCTGCACTATTCCCCACCTCAGCTTCCTGTCACACTGAAAAGACACTATGGTAACAGTCACTGTTCCAGACCATTTATAATTCTGTACATATTATATAATGTTTTATTCAGGAAAGCAAAAACACAAATAAAAGTTGAGTTGATGTTCGCTGTCAGTAACCGTGTCATTCTCCGTGTTAGGAGACCGAATTCATAAGTGGGTCAAGACAGAAACACAAGAATCTGATAACCCAGTGTTATTACCGAACTTACCCCATGGGTGCAGAGAAATGTAGGCCTTTAATTAGGGAAATTTCCATAAATGTAGAAATGTGCTGGGCTGCTGACAGACAGTAAAAGTAGTACAGGAAAGTGCCAGGTAGTCCTTTGCTCTCTCTCTAGTTAGCAGCTGGCATCACAGACCGCTCACAAAACAACATGGTTCCCTGCAAAGTTATGAGGCGTACTCCACCAGTTCAGCCATTACTGAACACCAGGGTACAGTTGTGACTGAGCCCGATAATTCTCATCACAATCCCAAACACTTTTATTACAATGTTTGGATTTTGCATAAGACGTTTAGGCAGACTCTAAGCAAAAGTAAGTTAGGTCACTGGGCAAGAACAGCTGTTTACTGTTGTACAATATGCCCCTCCCTGCCAAATAAAAACATAAATGAATTAAAAAGTGAGCAATTTTCAACTTTAATAAGTATTTTTAAAAGTAGGTTTGACTATATTATCAATCATCAAACATCGCCTGCTTGTCCAGATGTCTCCGGCGCTGAAGTGGTTGTGAACAGAACCACAGAAAGCCAATCAGATCATGGGAAAGCTCATTGTCAGTTCTGATATGTGTCTGAAAAGTCTTTACATCATTTGGGAACGCTATTAGTAAACCAGCTTGCATCTTACATTTAGTTCCCTTTTAAGCTAATAAGTGTGCAGATCTTGTGCGAGATTGCAACTGCAAGAACAATTTATAGATTACAGTGGATCATACAAAATTACGGTACAGCCACACCCTTTAAACTACATATGAGGGACAAGCAGCTGCATATCAGCAGGGTTCATTTACATGACTGCAATCACTAATGCATGTTCCAGCTATTGGCTTTGACCACATAATATTTGCATTACTGTGATTTTTTTTTTATCATGCGACACAATACAGTATTTTATTAGGTTAATGTGGAAAATATTTATTCAGTTTCATGCACTAAAATTCAGATTTCCTATAGGAAAAAAAAAGCCCTAGTACTCATGAAAATGTGAGTATTTACTGGCGATATAGCATACTTTCCAGCTCTGGAAATTGGCCTCCGAGAGATCTGAGGGAGAAAGGTGTGGGTGTGTGTGTCTCAGTGAATCACGTCACTTGGCTCTGCCCCATAGACTGACATCACAATTTCTAGCTATGATGATGCGTGAATTGCATCCTAAGTCCCGCCTCTTAACTAATGAAGTAGCCAGGAACCGGGAAGTTCCCATGCTCTCCCAGGAATCCGGGAGGACTCAAAGAAATCCAGGAGTCTCCAGAACATTCCGGGAGAGAGCATGTGATACAGCCATTTATTTTGTTTCACTCTAAACATCAAAGGTTAATCATCAGCAATAACCCTGATGGTGACAAGATTCACCAGCTTTGGCAAGTGAGAACTTCCCAAGTGAATATAACTAATGATGAAAATCATTTAAAAAAAAAAGCTTTATTCTTTGAGAGGAGCGTTTTCTCTCCCCCAGGGCACTAAAATATCTAGTTACAACTCTGCTGCACCCCCATGATGCACCTATTTGTGCAAGGTCCGGCCAGAAATGTGCTTGGTAGAAGGAGTAAATGCATCACTTGAGAAGTCATTTGACTATCACTAAGCCCACCCCTTTCCTTAAGCATCATCATCATTTATTTATTTATATAGCGCCACTAATTCCGCAGCGCTGTACAGAGAACTCATTCACATCAGTCCCTGCTCCATTAGAGCTTACAGTCTAAATTCCCTAACAAACACACACTCACACGCAGACAGACAGAGAGGGAGACATCAGCTTTCTATCTGTTTCGCCTCAGTGTGGGGGGTCTTTTTTAGCAAAAAACAATTTTTTCCCCTTTAAATGAAAAGTGCATTTAGTAAAGAATATTCCTGATCTACAATATTTTACACCCCTGCAGACACTGGGCCTGATGTGTGCTACATGTTTTTTCATGTAGCACACAAATACTTGATAGCTTATTTGTACACTGAAGTTTAAAGTTGATATTTGTGTCCTACATAAAAAAACAGTCAGTATTTAACTTATGTGCAAACCAGAAAACTAATTTTCACCCCTTGCATTGTAACATGGTTTTGTCCAGGAGACTTAAATAAGATATTTCTTAATTTAAGATCCTTAAGGAATCAGGCCCACTGTCTTTATAGCACTCTCTCTCTCTCTCTCTCTCTGCCCTTTAGATAAAATTGCACACATCATAGGCGCTGCAGCTCCAGTTTTTAATTTAGTTTTGTAGACGAACGCTCATGTCACAGAAAACCGCATAAAGTGTGCATATCTCTGGAAATTATGAGCAGGTAGCAGCGATTATAATCAAGACAATTTTTCCAAACTTAAAGTGGACCTGTCTGCTGCATAAAGTAGATGCAGTCAATACTAATCAATTCACAAGGATCCAGTGACAATTCTGTGCCTCATGCCTCTGTGAGGTCACCACTTTATAGTGAATTGATAAGGTGATTATTGGTTCACCACATAAAATGGCTGTGTGTGTAGACAATGGATCCATTTTAATCCATGTTTACCAGTCCTAATATGGTTATCCAAATGATAGACTTCCTGATCAACCGACCAAGAGAATCAGAATGCGTGAACACCCAAATTAAATATGTATGCAAGACAGGATTAGTTCACATGAGATGACTGGCTACCCACATTGTTTGGTTCACATTGAGGTATTGCCTTGTCAGCAACCAGAGATCACAAGGCAAACTGATCGCGTATCCCGATTAATGAACCATACAAAAAAACATTAAATAAAACAAAAATCCCCATTGTGTAGAAAAAGACAGCACAGAAGTATCAGTTTATTGTTTGAGGTGAAATCATTTTTCTCAGGTCCTCAGGTCAAACTACTGCAGCTGTGATTCTAACAGAAAGTCAAACCACTACAAAGATTTAATGACAAATAGTTCTTATTCTTTCAAAGCATAAACTAAAACTAGAGCTGTTCATATCCAGGGACGTTATCCATTCCTAGAACGTGAGGCGTAGTTGCACAGAGCTTTCACAAGCTGGGGATGAAGAGCAGATTTTAATGTGGGAGAGCACCCCTCAAATGACAACTGGGGGTATATATTTATTTACTAAACTGCCGGTTTGAAAAAGTGGAGACAGTGCCTATAGCAACCAATCAGATTCTAGTTGTCATTTTGTAGAATATACTAAATAAATGGTAACTAGAATCTGTTTGCTATTGGCAACATCTACACTTTTTCCAACTTGCAGTTTGTGAATTACGCCATCTGTCCAGGGGGTATATTTAGTAGAGAGGTCCAGTGAGAACAGCTGAGGTCATTGGCTGTCTAAAAGATTCACAAGGGGAAATGTTGCATCTTGAGTTGTTCTCAATTACATAATATTAGAAGTGTCTTTGATCTAGTATAGTTTATAAAATGGAAGTCCATCTGACTGGTTGCTATGGGTTACAGCAGCTTTCTTCCAGTTACATGTAGAATAGTTGTCAATACTGTCCAATGCTTTTAATTGTTAGATGAGCAACAATTGCCCATTCTTGACCTAAAACGTAGCCAACAACCAAAATACCTGCTGCAAGTCTCTATGCATGCTGTGGGGTACTTTATGTACTTTAACACCATAGACATGATTGTCAAGTACTGTACTGCTATGTACTGTTCTGTGGTAAACAGAAGTGGAGGACAGAGAGACAGGCTTAAAAGCAGTCTGCGTGAATATAGTTTAAATAAAATACATGTTTGTGTAAGGATGTATCCTGAATATGCTTTTCTGCAGTAAGTACCTGTAGTCAATATTGTGCTTCATTAGCTGCAACTGTGAGAGGATTATGTGATGTGGCTAAAGAGATTATGTGAGCGCAGCTTGACTTCATACCCCACATGGCAGACGCCTGTCACAGATGCCTTTAAAGAGTAAATCTAACGCAGAACTGCCTATCCTGTTTACATCACATCCAGACACGGAAAACGGCATTTAAAGAAAAACTATCCTTGCTGTGGAAATAGCCATTTCATTGGCTGAACGAATATTCAGCTATTAACTCACTAACTAGATTCAGTACCTCACAAAATATTGGCCTTAAAATGCCTCACTGATGCACCAGTTTCTAGCTAACTGAAAGGCAGGTGTCTCAAGAATATTAGTTCAGCGCAAACAAAATGGCTACCTTGACTGTGTACTATAGCCAAATTACACAAGTTCCATCTCTGGCTGTCCTGGAAAGCAGATTAACATAGTTATAAATGCCCGTGATTGTCCTACAACGAGTTTTAAACATTTGCCTTTGGCAATTTGTGTCCCTGGCAAGGTTTCCATAGTAAAAGGGAAAATTACTCTGCATAGCTTTTTTTATTGTATTGTTCAACAAATCCACACATCATGGCTGGTTCACTTGAGGGTAGGGCATGGGTGCACTTTAAAATTTTGGTTCAGATTTTTAAAGCAAAAACCTTCCTAATAACATATCTTCCAACTGTCCAACTTTAGGCAGGACAGTTTGGATTCTAAGGACTGGTACTGCCTGTCAGGACAGTAGTGGAGCAAGTGCACCACATGCACTTGCCGCTGGTGCATGTGACAATACAGGAAGGGGGCGGAGGCAGCACTTCAGGAGCAATAGGTGTACCACAACATGGCACATGCATGCCCTCTACTTGGCAGGGGCGGATCTAGACATTTGTCCTACCCGGGGCAATTTTAGGCCCCTCCCCCTTTCTGATGTCTAAGGCTGCCGGCGGCTGCACAGTATGTGCAGGTCCGTTTAGCAGTGGCAGTGTGCTGTCCCGCTGCTCAGAGCAGCCGGGCAGCACACTGTCACTGCTGAACGGACCTGCACAGTCTGCAGCTGTCGGCAGCCTTAGATCGCCCCCCCCCCCCATCCTGGATCCGCCACTGCTACTTGGAGCAAACACACTTCTTTTCAGGGCACACACTGTTCCTATTTGGATAGTGCACATGTTGGGAGGTTTGCTATAGCTATTATTGTAGATATGTAAAGCAGTACAGCATTCCGCAGCACCGCACAGTAGGGAAAACTAGACAGACATCATACCTTCTCTTGGTATTGCTCCATCTCTAGTTTCTCCAATGTAGCCTAACCACCACCTCCTTTCCTAGTTGAACATGTAACTTCTGGAGTACTGTATGCATTCCTCGTATACTGTTCCTAGTGCATGTAGATTAGAACTTCTAGGACCTGATTCATTAAGGATCTTAAATGAAGAGGTATCTTATTTCAGTCTCCTGGACAAAACCATGTTACAATGCAAGGGGTGCAAACTAGTTTTCTGTTTTGCACATAAGTTAAATACTGACTGTTTTTTCATGTAGCATACAAATAGCTTATTTTTACACTGAAATTTAAAGTTGATATTTGTGTGCTACATGAAAAAACAGTCAGTATTTAACTTATGTGCAAAACAGAAAACTAGTTTGCACCCCTTGCATTGTAACATGGTTTTGTCCAGGAGACTGAAATAAGATACCTCTTCATTTAAGATCGTTAATGAATCAGGCCCCTAATGGGTAAGTATAAGAATTTAAATAGACCTCTATCCAGTTCAGTGATTGGTTTGGAGGGTCCAGACCCAGCACCATGTGAAACAAGCAGTCTCAGAACCAAGACCTCTCTCTAAAAATGCTACGTTTGTTATCTGAAGTTTGCAATTTAGGTTCATATAATAAGATTCCACAATCTCATTATTGTGCTAGTCTTTACATGCTTATTTTTAGAATAATTAACTTCTTAATTGAATGCTACAAAGGTTGTTCAAGTCATTTTATCACAGATAATTACTTGTGAGATGTGGGAGTGTGGATGAGGTATTCCTACTTACTGCTTAAATCAGAGCACCTCGCTCAGTGCCTTCTTTTCTGAATTCATTAATTGCTAAAACGTGAAAGAGGTCAAAGAAACTAGTGCATGGTTACATTCAAAATAATCCAAGTTAATACTTCAGATAGATTAAGGAAACTCAGCCTTCTTGCCCTAATAAAGGGATGTAGGTGAAGCCTGGTTTCAATCAATGAACAGTTATCTCTTTATATTTCTTTTGATGAAGCAGAAACAGACATGAGAATTGCCCTGCGGAGCCGATTTAACAATCTTAAAACAAACCGCTGGCTAAATCTTGAATTCAATATCTTCCTAAAGAATCTGCCAGACAAAGATTGCTAGGAATTACTGTGTTTAAGCAATCACGAGGCTGGGAAATGATGCACTAACTAGATGCACGCAGCAAAATGTTGGACTTTCAGAGAAGAATTTTTGTAGATACCCTTTAACAATTTTTTGCAGACCAATACATATGTCGACCAGGGGGCACATTTCAAAAAATACTGCAGTTCCAAGTGCCCGAATAAAGGGGGACTTTTATCAATGAGATGCACAGAACTTTAAAAAAGGGGGCTGTAATCCACAGCAACTAAACATATTAATTTTATTTACATATAGAAGTTGGATGTATGAATTTTGTTTCATATATAAGATTGTTACACACCTATATTGCATACCCCCAATAGTCAAAAAATTTTTGTGGAACAGTTCTTCCATCCAGTAAAATTGGAGGTTGGTTTGTCATTGTATGGGAAAGCCATATTATGCAATATTTATATATATTTTATTTTAATAACTTTATTTATAGAGTACCAGCACACTATGCATACATACAATGTAGAAAGCCAAAGTAAGCCAAATTAGGTAACAGTGTAAATATCTGGAGGGCCTATGAAGCAGCCTCAGCTAAGGCACATTAGAATATACACAAGAATGAAGGCAAATAAACTGCACAATCAGTTAGAAGGTCCGACCTGTAACAAGATATTATATACCAAACTATTGAACAATAAATCAGAGTGTGAGGTGTAATTTTTGTATTTTATTAAGGAATGGAAGATAAGGGAGGGACATAGGGGAGGGGGACTGAGACAAGACATGGGACTCCCGGTTAGTCAGATTATAGGAAGAGGGATGAAGTGCCCTGAGGGTGAGAGCTGTTATCATGTGCATTGGGGGGATTATTACAAATAAACTAGTCGCACCATATTTGGGGAACCATATTTTATTGACGAGGTGTTGTCTAGATGGGGACGGGGGGTCTGATTTTTTTCCAGTTCTTAGCCACTAGGCATCTGGCTGCATTTAGGATTTGAGTGGACAGCTTCTCTGCATATTTATCAAGAGCCTCCAGTGGAGATTCTGAAAGAAAGGACCAGCGACATTTAGTAATTTGAACCTAAGTAACATCATTAATTAAAGCAGCCACATCGTCCCAGAACACAATTTTTGGGCAGGACCACCAGATATGTAAACGTTTTCTTTCACAAGAGAGGAGATAGAGGTCCTCGAGACCTGCTCTCTGAATGTTGACCAGGTGTCCTCATCTGGTGGTCTGCCCAAATCAGCCTCCCATTTAAGTTTGTGTGCCGGGTTATTGGTCTGCCTAGAGGCAAAAAGAAGGTTGTACAGGTTGGAAATAATTCCTCTCTGGAATCTATCTGTGTGAGAGATCCCCTTCAAAGGGGTCAACTCTCATAACCTCAGGTTTTGAGAGGGATTCGACATGATGCTTTACCTGAAGGCACACAAAAGGGCTGATTGACGGAAAATCCAATTTTTCTACAAGGGATGACAGTGGAATACAATGAGTAGACTCAAGTACATCTCTAATCAACTTTATGCCTCTCACGTGCCAAGATTGAAAACGAGAGTGGCATTCTCCTGGTGAGAAAGCAGTGTTATCCCAGAGAGGCACTATTGGAGAGGGTAGTGTGGTAGTCTTAAAATGCAATGCAGTAGTCCGAAATGTTGGAAGTAAGGGAAATAAACGGATGAGCTTTCATAGTTCTAGATCTGTCACTCGCTGGCATCCCCAGTGCTGAGCCTAAGAGAGACACCTCCAGATCTATCCACCGTGGGCAAAGTCCTCCCGAGAACCATGTCACGGCCTGGCCCAGGTGGGTAGAGTTATAGTAGAGGTTAATGTCCGGAAATCCCCTACCTCCATTTTGTGTAGCTCTACGCAGCAATATTTATATTTTAAAACTAAATAATGTAGAATGTAGGCTGTACAGTATGACTATTAAGGGACAGTACACACCATTCCACAATAAAAACACAATGTAGCACAATGTGTGTATGTATATTTATATATATATATATATATATATATATATATATATATATATATATATATATATACACACACACACACACACACATATATATATATACATATACACACACATACATACATACATACATACATACACACATACATGCACAATGTTTTTCTTTCCTCAGTCAATTGTATTCTTGTACTTCACTTCTTTTAAATAGTGGCTTGCTGCATGATGTTGCTCCAAAGGAATGATGTATGAAAAGGATATTGAGTAAAATCATCAACCATACAAGTCACTAATAGTTTTAAGAATATTTCTTGCACCATAAGGGAGAGCTAGAACTCTTACTGGAACAAGGTGTCAAATGTGCCAAACAAAATTGAGGCAAGAGCTTCAACTTATTGACAGAAGACCCCTTTATCACTGCATAAAGATCTATGAGATCTCATGAATATGCGCGCCTGGGGATACCAAAACTAGTGCTTTCAGTTTACACACTGGTTATTCATCATGGGAGGAAAAGTCTGTTGGCCCATCATTTTGGTACATTTGCAGTAAAAACACCTGCATATTAAGATTATGCATCATCAAAATGTTTGCGCATGGTCTGGAACACACAAGAGTGGTACCAAACTTCCACCTCTTGCTTGTGCATGCTGGGTTAGGTTGGAGACATTAACTTGCCACGTTATGATCTTTAAAAAGCTCTGCACTACCTTTGTAAATATATTACATATACACAATTGCCTATGGGACTCTGTTAAAACAAATAAAAAAACAAGGTCTGGTTACAATTGCCTGTAGAATTAAGGCACTTATTACAGTCCTGCACTATTTAAATATGAATGATCCCCCAGCATAAGCCAGCGACTTAATCACCTGGTTATTAGCTTCCATCTGCTCCTTTGAGCCCAATGCTACAAAGAGAAGGTAGATGCTGGGTATATTTTGGTCAGAAATCAGGGAAAGGCTGATATCTGCATAAAGTACAATATAATAAAGAGCTTTGGAGTTGGAGGTGGTCTGCATGGGATAATACGTAAATGCCAGGAAACATGAAGGAAGGTCATTTAAGGTTACCTATAAGCGGTTTCATTTGACATACTGGTAAGAAGCTTTGTAACAGCATTTAGACCTAGTAGTAATTGAACATAGGGAATACAGGAATCATGAATATTTTTTTTGATTATTGATTCAATTAAGGCAGATTTCATCAACCTGTGTCCTTCCACCTGTTGTGGAACTATAAATTCATTCCTCCGAGAATTCTAGTTCTAAAAGAGTCAAGGTAACATAACACTGACAAAAACTGAAACAGTCCAAAATGGAACTAAGTGGATCAAAATAAAAACAATATAGAAGATTAAAAAAAAATGCACAAGGTGTTAACGGATAACAAATGAGGCTCTGATGTTAAAGCCAGTTTTATCTTGTTTCGACCCCAATACCAGGCTCCATAACCAGTTCTCTAGTCCTGTCAAGCAACGCATGCTAAAAACTACATAAGCAGGAGCAATAATGTTCTTCACTGCTATTTGGGGATCTCCAGAAAATGCACAAAGAAATTGCAGCCCGTGACCACACCGACATGACCTACGATTTAAAGGTCCGATATCAATGCAGCCGCGTCACAAGATTGCCAGACCCACTTTTTCCCTCCTTCCACACTCTTCACTACTGGCGCCATATTGGCCGCAGAGCTGCAATATGGAGATTACGCCCATGCCCAGTGTGACTCTGGACTGGTCATTTCTTGCAATAAAAGGTGTTTGCTAAGGAGGTGAAGGGTCCAGTGCTCACCACAAGAGAAAAGGTCTCTTCAACCCTTACCAGGCTGTCCACACTCCTCAGTCATTTTTCTTCACTTTGGTTCGTCTGTACCTTCATCTTTTCTAGGTCCTGACAGAGTCACCTCTAGCAAGAAAACTGAAAGGCACACTATCCGCATAATATAGCCTTTAGTAGGCACCTGGGTGTGTCTTGAGAGATGCCCCAAATTATATTTATATTTGTATAATTTTCCTCCTAACTATGATTGTTGTAAAGCTCCAGATCAACACCCCACCAAGATATCTTCCTTCTTAGACTTCCGTAACTATCAAATTATTTCTGGACAACTTACCCACCGATCACATAGAAAGTGCCAGCTGTAGTTGTATACTTGGAGTTTTTAATCCAGTGCTGCATGGTGTTATTTACTAGTCATTGCAGTATCCACAACCGTCAGTAGCCAATGAGCCGGTCATTTATCATACTGTCTGGGCTTGAATTACAACATTGGGCAGTAGGTGAACAGTATGCTGCTCCCTAACATTTCCCCAATCCATACAGAACTAGCACAGTACCTCCTCTCTGGGCGCTTTGACGGACATATTACTGATGAGCGGCTGAGCCCATATACTTTTAGCTCTTGATAGATTTGGCTATTTAAAAAGTATTTGGAATGAATATTTAAGGACTGCGATTTATGTGTGTTAATCTGTCCCCATCTTTAAAATCCCACTTCCCTTTCATAGCTGAATGGTACAGTCAAATACTTTTAAATAAACTCGACAAACAATTGCAGTGACCTATACAAATATACTCCCCTACTTAGCAACATACTTTCCTACTCTTCAGGAATGTCTGGGAGCCATGGGGAGTCCTCCCGGACGAAACGCCACCCTCCTGCATTCCACCCACTTGTCTAGTAAAGTGGGAGAGGCGAGGGCCACAATAACGCAAATCACACCATCATGGCCCAACTGCACGATGAAGAGAGTTGTGACATCGGGCAGTGTTGACATGACAGTAGTCATGCCCTTGCATTCAACACTGGGACCTCACTTCCAGGATCTCTCCTATGCTCTAAAAAAAAAGGTACATTAGCAGTACCCATGTGTCTGGAAATACCATCGTCCTTACCAACAATTGGGACTATTTGGGAAGCAGCAGTCCTAAACAGTACCCTGGGTCGATAAAAAACGCCCCAATTAAATAAAATATATTAGATCCCCATCTTGGGATTCATTTTAGGGTCAATCCATCTTTGCTTTCTGAGGCAACAGCGCATTCTCAATTCTCATATGATTTTTAGTAACAAAAAGAAACAAATTCTGGGCAGAATATTCTTTTTGTAGGGGATGTCCTGACATCAGGAAAAATTAACAATAGAATCCGTAAAAATCAATACAAGAAACTATATAAAAGGCAAATACATAAAGAGACACAACTGGAACAAAGGAAACATTACAAAGAGGGCGGGGAAATAGGAAGAGCTAGAGAGGGCCAAACTTGTGAGACTTAACATTAAGAAGTTTAGGGTAGTAACCGGAGAGAATAGAGGTGGAGTAAAAGGGGGAGGTGAAGTGTGAGGAAGGAAATGTTTTCTGATGGAGCCGGGTAGACAAGTGTGAAAAAGTGAGTTTTGAGGGAGCGTTTGAAAGATTTGAGGTTGGGGGGCTAGTCCAAAATGTGGGGAGAAGTACGGACAAAGCCCTAAAGGTGGGAGTGTGAGGTGGTGATAGGTGATGGGAAGAGACGAAGGTCATTGACAGAATGTAGTGGGTATGTAGGGGAGTATTTCTCGACAAGGTCGAAGATGTAGAAGGGGGGCATTACAGAGGGCTTTATAAGTGAGTGTAAGAAATTTGTTTTAGAGGTCAAATGAGCTGATGAGTTGACCAAGAGAGGGAGGTGTAGAGACAAAAAGTAATGAACAAGAACAGAGCTTTGGTTGGCCTCCAAAAAAAAGGCAGGAGCAAACGCAGGATTCTTAGAAGGAAGTGGGGGGGGTACCTAATGCTTTATTATAAAATAAATGAACTAAAAGGATGCTGTAATAAACTTCATTGGGCACTTATTTTAGAGAAATTGTGGCAATGGTTGCAAATGTCAGATTTTTACATTAACAATAATTACAACCAATGTAAAATGCTTTGTAATCACACAACTGATGATCATAAAACTTTATAATGCCTTGTGACTTAATAACAATTTGTGAAGAATTTTACACTGTAATTTCACATACCTACAAATGGTAGTGCAGACAGCAACAGAGCCTAAACAGGAGGAGATTCCCAGAGGATATGGTGCAAGAAGTATTAGGGCTGTCCCCATCTGTATGTCAGCTGAAAGGTATTCATATCTGCCCCCCATGCCTCTCCTCATGTTCCACGCTGTGGAGGAGCTGAACAGCTACTTTGTTAAGCCTCTCCAGCTGTCACCTGACTACTTCAGAACCAATCGGGGCTGTCACATGAGTCTACTCCAATCAGAACACTCATTGCTCCCGCTGTCTTGTGGGAGGTGTTGTTTATTCCCATTCTGACGCAGGGGTTGAGTAGAAAGAAGCCAGAGGAGAATATTGTAAAGACACATGCAGTGCATTATTCCATGATCACATCATTTGAGCATGTAGGGTGGTTTTTTTTTCTGGGCAACATGAAGTGTGCACCTGAAAGGAAGGGAGCAGGCAATAGAGCAAGAGACACTGAAGAAACAATCAATCAATCAGAGGAGGTATGAGGTAAACCAGGAACGGACAGTGCCATGAAGGACAAGGAAGGGAAGGCTGTCAAGTAGGAGAGGATGGTCAACTGTGTTGATGGTCAATCCTTATTCTTAATTTTACTGCCTCACTCTTAACTGGGCACTTTTAATGCTCAAGCCATTTTTTTCAAGTAGTGGTGGATTAGATAGGTCATTGAAAGGACTGGTAACCACTTTATATGAGACATTCAATGCTTTGAATTTAGAGTATATAACTGCTATTTGTCCCAATGGAAGAGAAATGTGGGTAGTGGCTACTGTAGCTACCTCATCATGAAATACCTAGTTCTCTCGGTCTCCATTGTGTTTAAAGGATGTTCTCAACAGGCACATATTATTGGTGGTCCTATCAGTTAGTTCAGTCCTTGATTAGAGATATTTTCGGCTCTCAACTTCCACATTTTCATGTTAGGCAGCCCAGTCCAATCCCTCACCAAGTGCACTTACAAACTTACTTTGACCATTTTGTGGAGGCCAGTGGTCTTTGGACACAATACTGAAAAAAGGAGAGATTCATTGTGTGTACCCTGACTACTTAACAAAATAGCCTTCAATTATTCCATGGGGAAAATATTAAATCCATGTCACATATAGCCACTAAATTCTAAGAAATCTGGTCTTTATGTGAAATTGACTCAATTTGTATGCAGTTATATATTGGATTCCATTACCAGACATAACCTAGCAAGTAAGTTCTCATGGTCTCTTAATTATATAATAGTTATGAGAGCAGCGCTGTTAAAAAAAATTAAACAAACTAACTTCCATAAATACTCTTGGGTGAAATACATCACTCCAAGTTCTCATTTACATTACATTTTCATTTGCAGTTTTGTAAATGCAATCAAGAGTCTGAAGGAAATTACTTATCAACCTCTAGATGATTATTGATATTATTATTTATACACATAAAAGCTCTCACCTGCATCTCTTTGTCAGAATACTTCTGAGGGTTCTTACTGCCCTGACTTTTTTTACGCAGCTTCTTCAATTCCAGCTGACACTTCTCCAAGGCATCTCCTTTGTTCTTTTGCTCCACCTGGTATTTTTTCAGAGCAGCCTGCATGGAAATGAGCAAGTTAGGAAGACAGGCACAGTTTAGTTATACTGTCACAGCAACAGACAGTAGAGAGGAACAATGGAGGGAAGACTAAACAACATGCATAGTTTAATCACATCAGTAACAAAACTTTTGCTATAATGATATGTAAAACCTTCATCTAGCAGAGCAGAGTTATATTCAAGTACGAGGAAAACCACTAACTTTGTCTGGTACATATAAAATGTATTTTTTTTATATTTACATGTACACAATATACAAAGTATTGTAGTTAATAAAGGTTGCAGAAGCACAAGTACAAACCCATAAATGAAAGTCTCTAAAAAAGGAGAGCCTGTAATATTGTATTCACAAAAGTATAATGTTTTTTGTTTCTTTTACAGCACCAAAGTCAAATAAAAGGATCAAAGAACCATAACAATAACCAAGATCACTTGTTAATTAAAACATCACATTTTTACACTGCCACTGTAAACCACTACGTTATGCAAAGCAGCGAAACATACTTGAACAGATGACTGGGACACTCAGCATGGGGCCCAAATAATGAAAACAGATTGTTCTGGTACTTGTAGTTTCACAAAAGTTTGACGGCCCATTACGTAAGTGTAGGGCCAAAAATGTGCAGGCAGAGAGCTTTATTCAAGTAGAAGCGATGTGCCAAGGAGTGCCTTCAGAACGGTCCGTGAAAGCACTCAGATGTGCAGGAAAATGAGCGAAAACACACCTCTATAGAGTGTGAGGAAAAATGAGCAGAGATTCCTTACTGTAATATACTTGCCAACTCTCCTGGAATGTCCGGGAGACTCCCGAAATTTAGGTAGGTCTCCCGGACTCCCAGGAGAGCAGGCAAATATCTTGCTGTTAAAATGACGCGATTTGCTGTGAATAGCGTCATTTTGGCCCCGCGACAAAATTCCGCAGGGGCATTTTGTCACGGGGGTGGGGCCAAAATGACGCAATTCACCGTGCCCCGCCCTTGCCGCCCTCCAACCACGCCCCCCTGCCTGGGATCTCCCGGAAAGAAGTTTAAAAAGGTTGGCAAGTATGTGTAATATACAGTAATGAGTGCTGACGGACATTGCTGTGATGTACTAATAGGACATCACTGAACTGAATTGCCTGCTTAATATCCCTATAATCTACAATAAGGCATATGTTATTTGTTTCAGAATACATAAGAGTTCCTATTAATTAACACCAAAGTGATTAGAAAGATATTTACAACAGTTTTTAAATACATTAATTAAAAAATACTCATGACTCATAAGGGAACATAAAAAATAAGATTGTGAAATCTGGAACACTTACATTTAGATACCTGGCATCCAATTCCACCTTCTGTTCAATTTGTGTGAGTAACTCATTGTGAAAAGATTTCAGCTGGAAACAAAACAAGCACCTGTTAAGTTACAGATTTATACAGCAGTCTCCAGTCTGCGTGCAGGAAAATAAAGAAGACAAAAGTCTAACAGCAGCCCACCATTAACACAGCTAGCTGGACCCTGCGTTATGTTCACTGCAGGGCTGCTCCCTCCCCATGGGGTCTATGTATTAATAGATTGCGGTGCCAGTAGATATGCAGTGCTGCGATTTACAGTGATACATATTTAAGCACCGCTGAAATGCACCAATACCGGGCTACTCTGGGAGCACCAGCGGAGTGCCCCTCTGCTGCGAGCTGCTATTCCTGTTTACCGGCAGCCTACCACTGACTGTGAAAGGAGGAAGTGCCAAGTACATGCGCATAGCACTTCCACAGTGAGGGATCCAGTGAAACCAAAGAGGCAATACCATAGAAAAGGACAGGCAACGCCATCCTGAGATGGTGGTACCTTTCTGAGAAATGCAAAGCATTTCAAACCTTGATGCACTGCAGAACTTTGCAGTCCCCATATTAATCAATGGGGACTGCGATAAGAAACAGTAAGTGGGTTATGGCAGGAGAAATCTTCGATACATTTTGCGATTTCCATTTTACAGAGAAAACGGTTTTCTCTGTTTTAATGGATGACCGCAGTTTAATACATAGACCCCATGTCACAACTCTCCTGCCTCAAGGACAATCATGATGCAGCATACAGACATGAGGGAAGCCACAAGGGAGAGAGCATAACGCAGTTCTCAATTCACATAAGACACCCAGATATTTGCCCCCAGAACGAGACTTTTTTGTGCACTTTGTCCTCTATTCTACCTTCACCTGATCGAGCATAAGGCACATGGGAAAAAGTAATTTTCTTCACTGGTGACAAAATGCATCTATTTCACCAGTGTTACCCTTACTTTACCAGACAAAAGTGTGTTCTCTGCAAACAAAGTTCCCATGTGTTACCCAGCTATATGCCAAGGACTGAATTCACAGCAAAAGTATTGATTAATGCTTGCTTAAAAACCACCACTCATTGGTTCAATGGATACGATTTGCTAGTTAATGCATCAGAGGTATTTAAACACTACAGAACTCCAGCACTGAAAAGGGTCAGTGTGTGTGCCAGGTTCTCAGCTGCAGGCGGGTAGGACAGGAATAAGACTCAGTGACAGGTCTGCCCGGAAGGATAAAGTAAAGTGTGACTGATGGATGTGAAGAACAGATGGATGCGCATACGGATGAGGGGAGACAGATAGGCAGGTGGAAAATAAGGGATGGCACAGAGTATGTAAAATAATACTGACAGGGCTAACAGAGGGCCCCCAAACACAGGATTTCACCTGCAAAGATCTACTCGTGGGCAACCCAAACCTGCTGGAGAAGCTACAGAGATCACTGGATAATTGTAGTGACTGTACAATAAGTAAATATTTTCATTAAGGGATAATGCATTTCATTTGACCATTTTGATTCTTTATTAATTCAAATCAGAAAAATAGTTTCCATTTACACGACTGCTGCATTATAGGTTATAGAAAATTACCTAGAATCCAGTGTATTTGTTACATAAGTTTTTTCGCTATTTCTCTGTTTTAAGCAGTCTCCTCACTTTCCTGCAAAATGCCAGTGAGGAGAGAGATTTAGCAGCACTGTGGTAGTTTGGCTGCCCTTTGCCACTGCTCTCTGAGAAGAGGATAAAAGCAAATGCCATTTACTTACTCTTTTAATGCAAGAGATCTAGACACATCATTACTTGGGGCCTGATTCATTAAGGATCTTAACTTGAGAAACTTCTTATTTCAGTCTCCATGTTACAATGCAAGGGGTGCAAATTAGCATTCTGTTTTGCACATAAGTTAAATACTAACTGTTTTTCCATGTAGCACACAAATACTTGATAGCTTATTTGTACACTGAAATTTAAAGTTGATATTTGTGTGCTACACCCCTTGCATTGTAACATGGTTTTGTCCAGGAGACTGAAATAAGAAGTTTCTCAAGTTAAGATCCTTAATGAATCAGGCCCTTGGGGTTTTGAAAATGTAGTGTTATGTGGAAAGGGCTCCTCTTTCTGCCTGATGATGTGCAGACTATATTTATTCCTTTATGTTACAAACTCATATTACAGTGACCTCACCTATAAACCACGGAGTCACATCCACAGCAGAGGGAGGTATGTATTTACATAGAATACCGGTAAGCCATTATTATTTGGGTATAAAAGTTTGTTACTAGCTAACATCCCCCCTCCCCAGTACCTCCAACTCCTGCACTCCTCATACGTGGGGAGATACACACTATTTGTACTTCCAGTTGCACTCACTTTACGTGTAGCATGTCGATGAGTGACAGAGCAGCAGAAGTAGAGGAGAAAGATGGGAAGAAGAGGAATTATTCTCACAGTATCTCTTACTCCTAAAATGACCACAGGAGGACATGCAGTCTAGATTTCGTGGGCCAGGTCATGAGGGGAAAGTAATTCCTGTGATGCCCCTAGTGTTCTGCCTGGCTCAAGTTCTCACCTCCCCTGTTGATAAGAGTAGCCCTAACTGCTTTGAAAAAAAAAAAGTTGTCTCTGAACTCAACTCAAAGTTAGCCAAAATTACAGTGCATCATGGGATACATTGAGAAATTGGGTCACTTACCATTTCCTCCAACTGATTCTGAATCTGCCGGTGTACCTCCGCCATCTGGAAGAGAACATCCCCTGTTTCCAGAAGCAGTGACGAGGAAAAGGCAAAACATGGAAAGAGAAAAGCAGGTTAGAGGCCAGCCCATGTAAGTCTACAGTGTTCATGCAGGTAAGAGGAATGAGGAGTCTAGTAGAGTAAATAAACCGAAAAGGGAATGGAAGGGATGAGTGGTCAGGCCTTGGTTAATTCTGGACTGAAAGGAGGATATATATACACACACATATATATATATATTTTTCTGATGTGGTATTCAGGTATAATGAGAAGTGTACTGAAGTTTTTCTAAGCAAGATGCTACATTTCAAAGCATGCAGATGAGGAGCAGGGAGCTTCAGATACCTACATGCTGCCTCTTCTGAACAGGCAATGCGATAAAAAGGGAACAAAAGACCAAGGTGAGCGTCAGAAACTATAATTCCCTCCGTGCTATTCCTTGTGGAACACGGTACCAGCACACCTGTCACTGGAGGTCCCTGGGGTGCACACAAGTTCACCTACAGCTCAACATAGCCATGTATTAAACGATGGATGAAAAAAACAACATTTAAGCTAAAATGAAGATGACCACCTGTTCATATTTTAGCCTTAAAACTAGCGAGGACCAACAATAACAACTTAGTCCTCGGGCTGAGATTTATTTATATAGCACCACCATAATACTCAGCACTTTACAGAAATATTTATCATTCACATCAGTTCCTGCCCCATTGGAGCTTACAATCTAAATTCTTTAACATAAGTACACACACACGCATACTATGGTCCATTATAGTCAGCAGCCAATCAATAGTCTAGTATGTCTGGAAATTCGGGGAAAACTAAGCACCAGGAAGAAACATATGCAAACAGGAAGAACGTATAAACACCACACAGAGTTAGGCCTGGTCGGGAATCGAACACATAACCACTGTGCTCTCTTTCTTGTGCTAAAGATCTTGCTGAATACTAAACTGAAGCCCAGCTAATGTTCCTATTATACAGGAGGGGAAGAAATGAAAGTCTCATTTTTAAGCAGTCGACAGAGATATCCTTATGACAATGCACCAAGAACAATGGGAAATTAGAAAGTTCTAAACACCTGTAATATACTGCGAAATTCCAAACTGAACCTTCCATTCAATGAATAACTTATTTAAAATTAGAGCTGCAACAATCCAATGCCAATCTGAATCCACACTAATTTTCTTATTTTTAACCAAATTCTGGATTTGGTACATCTCAGACACCAATGACTGGAGAATTCTCGAGCGCCACGGAGGTCACCCCACCGTTATGCCAGCTGGGTGCAGGGCTTGCTTTGGCAAACAAACTGGGTAGTTATTTTGACTAACAGTTGATATCCTCAGTAGAGAAATGCAGAAGGTCGTTAGAGGCTTATGTTTAATCATATTACTGTGCATGGCCAACCTAAGCCATACAATGTATGTACTTGGATGCATTGGCGACTCAAGAAAGTAGTGAAAGTTTCAACAGTGAATGCCACATTAGAGTTCACCATTTTCTCACCAGTGTGGCTGTTATCATCCCCAACAGACACACTAAAATGTCTCATCCTTTACGGTCACAAGCAAAAGCACCCGCCTACTAATGCCAGGGAATATATGGAGATGCTAGATAAGTCTACATTCTATCGCCACATATCCCATTCAGTAGACTGGAGCAGTGTCACCTAGAGTAAATACAATTGATCAGGACCATTTTTAATGGATTATCCAGCACTAAGATAAAAAGTGTTTTAATCAGTTCAATAAAATTGTATTGGTGTACAATTAAACCAAAGAGAAGAGAAAAGATCCATAAATAAATGTGTAGGGGTGGACAGGTGAAAGGAGATCATCTCAGTTTTGCTGTACCCTGGCCCCTGTTGTAGTAGAGATCACACTAGAGGGGGGATGTAAATTTTGAGCTTGTGTGACATATGAATCAATGGACATATGAGCCTTTATGATTTATGGGTGCTCTTCTTCTCTATGAGTGCAAGTTAACATTAAAAACAAATAGAAGGTGATACAGTAATACTGCTTGGGCTATAAGTCAATGTCGTTTTCCAGATGCAAAGGAAACAGACACTGGTATTGGTAGAAAGGCTCAAATCCAAGGACTGGATTCATAAATAGTCCCTTACCACTAGCAATAAGGCTGGTTACCGCCACAATATTAAACTGGATTGAAACGCTAAGGGATAACATTACACTTTACTGGACCAGTCTCCATAGATATGCACATGCACAGTGGAAATGAAAGCTCGAATTTGGGCTTTCAGTTCCACTTGTAATAAAAAATAAAGATACAATTAAATATTTTGTCTATTGTTTAGGTTTGCTAATGTCTATTTCTAATTTTAAGCCTGCTTTGTTCATTAAATAATTATTATTTTTTTTAAACGCTTTTTGTCATGAGTTGGTGATACTTGTGAAATGGACTTCTCATTCAACATACGTGAAAAAGCCATGGACGGCAAATAATAACGCAGGTGATAGTGTTATTGACTGTGGTAACGCTTTACGGTGAAGAGCAAGGAAAAAAAAAACCCACAGCCGGTGAAAACACAAGCGACAGCAATAGGACTTTTTACGCCCTCTAATAAATCCGCCTCTTAGACAGGAGAGAAGAGAGAAGTGCAAAAGTTAGTTTCACGAAAATCTAACTTTAGAAGGAATATCACATCTAAATGAAGTCTCATTTGAAGAGGATCTGGGTATTTTAAATAGGAACTATCAAGTTTTTTTTGTAGATTCAGATATCACTGTTATTTGAAGCAGAGCTCTGTACCCCAAGCCATGGTGGAAAGACCTAAAGGCTTCAGGACCCTGGTAGTAGAAGCGGTTACATTCTCAGAATGTGCTACCCTTATTGTACCAGTGTTGAAGCCAGGTGATTTGGTCGACATATACAGCGATTATCAACCAACCATAAATAGTCTCCAGCCTAAAAGAACCCAATACCAAGGACTGAAATATATTTTAGTTTGCTATCCCAGCTGGAGAGAAATTTACAGAATTAGGTATGAATTTGTAATCTCTCTGCTTAAATACTGCTTGTTTCAACCTCATTTATGGCTTTACTTAATCATGAGTGAGGGAACATAGGGACCGTTTATTACATGAGGCACTTGTGTGCTTGGTTTTATTACAGTTGTGGCCAATAATATTGGCACCCTTGCAGTCTTTTGTAATGCACCATTTGTTCCAGAAAATTGTTGAAATTTAAAGTAAATGAGTTTTAGTAGGGAAAAAGGGCACATTCTCCGGTTTTCTGTCACTGTGTACTGCAATGTGCATGGACAAAAGAAAGCAAGAGAATGGTCTCAGGAGGCCAGACAGCAGATTGTAGCCAATCATGGACAATCTCAAGGCTACAAATCAATCTCCAGAGACCTTAATGTTCCTGTTTCCACAGTACACAAACATAATTATAAGGCCTATGGCACTGTAGCCATCCTCTCTGGAAACAAAAAAAATTGAAGATTGCAGTGCAGGACTAGTCAAATGGTGGAGAACACATCAACTGCTAAACAGATTCAAGCTGCGCTTCAGAAACGGTATGACCGTTTCCACTAACACCATCTGTCGCCAAGTCAATGAACTGGCTGTTTTTGGTGGAACGTAGAAAGAAAATACAAGGGCTAGATTTACTAAGCTGCGGATTTGGAAAAGTGGGAATGTTGCCTATAGCAACCACTCAGATTCTAGCTGTCATTTTGCAGAAGGTACTAAATAAATGAAAGCTAGAATCTGATTGGTTGCTATAGGCAACATCCCCAATTTTTCAAACCCGCAGCTTAGTAAATCCAGCCCCAAATGTCTTTTCCCAAATCACACCTAAAGAAGTCAAATTCCTTCTAGGAGTTTGTCTATTGGACAAATGAGACCAAATTAGAGCAAAGGATCAGACAGAACTGTGGAGACCAAATACAATTTCATGTAAACGAAAGTTAAAATGGCAACAGTAAGTTATTTGAAAACGGGAAATTTGCACCTAGAAATGAGTTTCTCCAAAAGGCAACACAACGGCATAAAATGAGTCCCATTAGAAGTGTGGGACTAGACACAATCCCACCAGCTCAGAGCTAGTCCAAAAATCAAAATAGCAGCTTGCACAGCACCCCTACTTCAATAACCATACTCAGCAATTTACACTCCTACATAAATGCCATTATCTTATGTAAAATATGCATAGTCATTTAGTTAGACTGCACCTCCAAATAGAATCGTGTGCTGGTATTCACTGATGACATACATCCAGGATTACATAGAACAGAACTCGGCTGTTCACTGCAAAAATTGAGTTTGCCCACAGTCACCTGCAGGGTGTTTTCTAATGTTCAGTCCATTTCAACTGTAATTCGCCCAGTATTTTATATTAACCTATCTGGTCAGAATACCATCAACTGATGTGGAAAGAAGTCATGATATGAACTCTGGAATGAACTAGTTATCAAGAGAACACATTGGAATCAAAATAATATAATGTATTTGAAACAAACAACTTTTCTAATGGAACATCCAGTTTCTCATGAGGGAATGTGAAAAGGTTTCAAATGTGCTGCCCACCTTTAGAGGACTATTATTTTGCAATAAATGGCTCTGCTGTGCTCAAAGCATTGCAAACAGCATCTAAGTGATGACTTTGTGCCATATCCGAAGGAAGTGGAAATGAGAGAGATGTTTTCTATATAAACTGAAAGAAAAAAAAGGGCCAAAGAGAGAGCGAGCAATCCATTTTATAAGAGTAATTTTGCGGTATGGCCAATTGAGAAATAAAGAATACTTCTGAAGGTGAGAGTCCTTTAAAAGCTACTTTTACATTCTCAGCCTCACCTATATACAACACAAGCTGTAATAATATGTCTCATGGTGGGTAAATAACACAAGGGAAATTCTTTGATCCGATGGGCTACCAATGAAGGGTGCAAGCAGGTCAATGTGTCATGATTAAGATGTAATAGCTTAGCCCCATAGTACAAGCTACAGGTCTCCCCATATTCAGAGACACCGTATAGTGCACTCTTCTTTGACCCACGAATACCATATAACACATTCAGCCGGACCCATAGGAGTTGACTGTTGCAGGTTTGCCAAGACACATTCAATGTTGATCAGCAGTTGCATGCAGTGTAGTCTTATACCAAAGCTATTTGTGGAGGGTTACTTGTATTTCAGATAAAAAAATAAAAGCTTAATCAATAGTATAGATGAGGGGGATGTTCACATTCGGTAAAAAAAACAACAACAAAAAAAACACGGTAAATAAAGCAAAATTCCACCTAGAAGACATATCAACCCCTGCCCCATTTCATCATTACATAAAAACTTAACTGCAAAAAAAGGCTACAATGCTACTGATATTAAATAGAAAGCTACTACTGCCCTGAGTCAATGAACATAATAAAAAAAATCCAGTATAGAATATGAACAAAAATCAATAACTATACTGAGAGAGCACTGCACCTTAGGTGCATTGTATTACACAGCTTACAAGTAAAACCTGTAGCCTAGCATGCTGCAAACACACGCAACACGTTGCGCAGTCTCTCATGGGACTAAAATTCCTTTCAATTCAGCAATTCTACAGGGACTAGCGTTATTTAGAGCATCATATTAACAAGACCCTGGCAGGGCATCATGCTGTAAATTAAATATGCATTAGGTAGTGGCCAAATCCTCTGCTGATGAACAGGTACTAATCTCTTGCAAGTCACACCTGCTCAACAGGAAACACGTTTCATAGGTGCAACTGGGAACAGATTCAGGAGTCTCATATGAAAGTCATCCAAATAAATGTGTAGCTGAAAAGTACAACAATCAGTGGTAGAGCCATTGAATTTACAGCCGTATCACAAAAGGGCAGTGCAATGCTAGCCGTAAAATAGTCAGAGATGTACAGTCTTCAAAATAAAAGTTAAGTGCTTTAACGAGTGACATTTTTAATAGCCAACTTCACATGTATCTTTTCTTTGTGGAGCGCGTTTGACATACAGTGTGTTTATTCATGGTGAATGCATTAATACTGCATCCCTACAGTCGTCTGGAAAAGGGACCAATGATCAGCTTTCCCAGCATGCCAATAGAACAAGGGCGTGCAATGTGATCAAGGACCCTACGCACAACATTGTGTGTCATGCGTTTACCATGCCACACAGCAACACAGTAGTATGTCCAGGGTAACTGAGACAGGCCAGAATGGCAGGTATTATAGATATGAAATGTTATGATGTACGTATATATGTGTAATATATATATATATATATATATATATATATATATATATATATATATATATATATATATATATATATATACACATATACATATACACACACACACACACACAAATGAGAGAGAGAGAGAGAAGCTAAAAATATATTTGAAGGGCACACACAGCCCCCTCTCACTCAGTAATATGGGAGAGGTCCCTCGCATGACACCTCTGCTGCACACCTGCCTAGAGATCTCACCATATGGGGAAAAGTGGCACTGACTGAATGGTTGCTGGAAACAATCCAATGTTGTGAAGCCACAAGATTCTAAAAGTCTGGAGACGTGCACATAACCGTGGATCTGGCAGCTTTATCGGAGCTGATAGAAGGTTCGGGGCAGTGACCGACGCCTCAATATTAAACTGAGGTGGCAGAGCAATGGTGGAGAATATCCAAGTGGATATCCCTCTAAACAATCACATACCTTTGATGGCATGTTTAGTGACATAGGCATGTCTATTAGAATGGGCAGAAGGTGAATATAATAAGTGAACATTGTCCAGTCAGCTTGAGACCACCAAGCTTGGGCAGCACTATTTGCATGAAGAGTGGAAGATTTTGCTGTAATATAGCTAAAAACTCTCCACTCCTCCCAGTTCGGTTTCAGGGGAGTTTCCACACCAGAGAACTCACCTCCCACTCTTTGGACAGAAGTAAAATAAGAGACATTGAACCCATGGTTCCATTTGTTAGTAAGAACCAAAGAGGGAGTTCCCCTACACACAGTGACTTTAATCATGGGTCCAGAGGTTAGACTACTGTTTTTTAGTTTTGTCTTCCACCACAAGAGTTCGGTTGCGGAGCTTGTTCAAATGTAGAGTGTGCTTCTAATGTGAAAAGAGGCTGCGATGTCCACAGGTTACATCAACCGGCAAATGAATTGCCCCCAAAGTGTGGTCTTAAACAGACCATGAAAAAGCAAGTGAAGGTGTACACTGAAAACATTGTGGTAAAATTGGTAGCAATTCTTATGGAAAAAAAATGGACTACACGTGACAGTTTTGTTAAAGTTTTAACATGATAGATAATACACTCATATGCTAGATATGTTCATCTACTCAGGAATGTAATCTGCTGATTGGCTGCGCTCTCTTCACTGTTGTAGTAAAATATAATGTCTGGTTCACCCATATTTTGAAAGCTTTTTTTATTTTACTAAACATACAGCTTTCTTGTAACTGCCAGCAATAAATACAAAATTGCATACAAACTGCCATCTACATGTGAAACAGAAATTAAACTAAATTATGGTCAGAAAATTGTCAGTAGATATGCCTCTTGGACCATTTGTACAAAAACAAACTGAAAATGTAAAGTATAGCTTTAGATTTAATTTACAGTATGTTAAAGGTTGTGGAAATGGCCTTTATATTTATATTTTTAAATAGCCCGCTAGTAAATTGCTGTGGTATACACACACTTATGTATATTACCAAGTCCAAGTATAAGCCAATATATACCAAGTTGTTCTTTATCCACAGAACCAAGTTTATATTAATTATTGTGTAGCAAAATGTATGTGGCAGACTGATGCTTCAATAAGACAAGGCGTTATTGCCCCCCCCCCCTTTCTTAAAAACTGGAACTGGCCCATCATGTCACCAGAAAATCAAATTATTCTATGCAGAAATTAGGTCGTTGGCTTCAGATTAATCCCATCAGATACGGTTGCCGGAGCAGTTCACCTCAGTTCTCTAGACATTGTTAGGGGCTGTTAAAAAGCAGATTTTAATATGCATTAATCTTGTTTGGATGTGCAGAGCAGAGAGTTAATTTAATGCCAGAGTATGAAAAGACAGGGAAGGGGAGAGCGGTGTGACAGAACCAACACTAATTGCATTGAACTGTATCTTGGTAATTTATTTCCCTGGGGGGAGGTACAGGCTGTTCTCTGGAGTCCAGATGGATGGCTCTAGGTTATAGGGGGAAATTATTACCTCCCACAGGTACCAATCTTTTAATAAAGCAGCACTGACTGCTAAATAAGGTGTAGCAGGTAAGAGCCTACCTGGACATTGTTTCTTGGCTGCAAATTGTTTTAAAAAGTAAAACATGCCTCATCTGCCCAGAAATAAAAAAAAACAATGTGTCCGATACATCAAGGAACATAAATGCTGTTTTTGTGTGCATTATATGCATGCCCAGAACCAGACCATACAAAACTAACCGCAGCAACGTTCATTCACCTTCATACGCAAAAGGACACTTACTACAGCCTACGATTTCTGGGAGGGAACTGTAATCAATGTACAGTGAGGATGTGCCAAACTCAAGCGCATGCAGCCACATTCCGATTCAAGTTTTGGGCATCTCAAAAGGTACTGTATATACTCGAGTATAAGCAGACTCGAATATAAGCCGAGCACCACAGAAAACTGGGAAAACTTATTGACTCGAGTATAAGCCGAGGGGGAACTTTTTCAGCGTAAAAAGTGTGCTGAAAAATTTGGCTTATACACGAGTACATACGGTACTTGTTTTTCTGACGTTTCTCTTGTTTCAGCTACAGGGCTAGTCCCAATTAGTAGTGATGCTATAACATGTGTTTGCAATCAGGAGCAACTGTAAAAATGTATTTCTGTTCAGTAGACATCCTAATAAATGTATTTCATGGGGAAATAGTGTGTGTGTGTGTGTGTGTGTGTGTGTGTGTGTGTGTGTGTGTGTGTGTGTGTGTGTGTGTGTGTGTGTGTGTGTGTGTGTGTGTGTGTGTGTGTGTGTGTGTGTGTGTGTGTGTGTGTGTGTGTGTGTGTGTGTGTGTACACACACACATACTGGTTTTGTTATGAATGCTTATATTACCAGGTGACATTAATGGATTTATTTTTTCTGTGCTTATTTTTTGCAATTGGTGAATGTATATTCCACATAGGCATTGGACGTATCCTGCAGTGTCCTGTGTAGTAGAGCAGAGCAGACCTACACCCGTATTCATCAGCGCACGTATCTTCAGATCCGTTACTTATTGAATTTGGGAGTGTGCATAAGTGCACTCATTGCCTACACATTGGTTCACTCTACAAAATGGCTGCCTTCAGTGTTTAGGAGACTGCTGCTTATCAATTCATTAAGAACTAGTGACATCACTGAAGTATGAGTGAATGGATAGGCTGAATATTTGTACAGCACACAAAATGGCTGCCCCCACTGTGTAGATGACTGGTACACTTCAGTGATCGCAGTGGGAGCCGTCATTGAATACCAGTGGGACAACACTCGTTGAAAATGAGAAAAATATATACTTGCCTTACTTTTCAAAGCAATATCCAAGCAAAGCAATTGCAGTGGTTTTGGTGTCTGGGACATATACAATGGCTTGGCATTTCTAAGCTTTTATAGGAAGACATCACTTTAGAAATACAGCACAGTTAGGGTAGCTCTCTCATTATGTACAAAGGTCCTCCTACTCCTGCACAAAGATCTGGTGAATCAAAATGTGCATAAGGTCCTATGTGCCTGTTCGGGACACCTTTATGGCAAACCAAATTGCCCTTGATCTCAGTTGCACTTAATAATAGATACTCTGGGTGCTACATTATGCTAAAGAATACCTGCATTAACAGACTGGCCTAGACAGGCCCTTCAGTCTAATGCTGAATGTTCAGATGGACACAAATATAGAAAATAAAATAAGAATATATATTAGTTCAGAAGACTCAAATGAAAAATAACTAAGTCAAAAGAGAAAAGTCTGGTTAGAAATATATAGATCACACACATTGTGTCATTTAACATACTCTGGCAAGTAGTATAAGTTTTATTTACCTCAACTATATAAAACAAAATGATACTGCCGTCTATGTGTAAGGATTCTGAAATTTCATGAGAATTTATGCAAAATGGCTGCTGTGTTCTATCTACACAGAATGAAAAATCCTTTTTCATGTGGTAATTGCCATTCGCTGCTGCAGGCTAGGTTACCTGGTTGTATCTGGTTTAGTGCAGAAATGTTTTTTTAAATTCGGTTATGTACCGTACAATGGAGGCTTTCAACCTCAACGTTTATCTTTCCTCCCAACTTATGCAGGACAGTCCCAATTCTTGGGGACTGTTCCAGCTGTTGGGAGGAGTGTCCTGCCCACCCCTGCAGGCGTTTTATAGGTATGATGCGTTATGATCTCTGATGTATTATAAAAACGAGAAATATTTACATGTATTGGGCTTTATTAAAATGGCACACACACACTGGGAAACCGGTCCTTTATTGGTGAAGCGCTTCTCCCACTCAGTATTATGGCAGAGGTCTCTTGCATGGCGTCACAAGGGTATTTTTACGGGAGGGAGGCTGGTTTAGCACTTCAGAATGCAAGACAAATCCAGGGAACATGGCTAGTCACAACTATAAAAAATAAATTAATTTAACACAGTAATGGTAATTTGAGTGTGCAGCAGTGGTGGAACTACCATTGGTGCAGCACATCGGGGCCCAAGGAGCTCGCTGCATGGCAGAAGCAGAGGGTCAGAACTAGCGAGCTGTGGGCATTGGTTCCCTCCTCCCCAGCTTCCCTGCACCAGGGCCCACAGCTCACTAGTTCCACTTCTGGTGTGAACAGATGCATCCCCATAGTGTATGCTGTTGGCCATCTGACCATTTATAGGAGAGGTACATAGATCTGTGTGTCTACATATCTGGTAGTAGGCATCATCATCATCTATTTATTTATATAGCACCACTAATTCCACAGTGCTGTACAGAGAACTCACTCACATCAGTCCCTGCCCCATTGGAGCTTGCAATCTAAATCCCCTAACACACACACACACACACACACACACACACACACACACACACACACACACACACACACACACACACACACACACACACACACACACACACACACACACACAAAGGGCAATTTAATAGCACCCAATTAACCTACCAGTGTTTTTGTGGTGTGGGAGGAAACCGGAGCACCTGGAGGAAACCCACGCAATCACGGTGAGAGCATACAAACTCCACACAGATAAGGCCATGGTCGGGAATCAAACTCAGTCTAAAGTTTGTTCTGACTGATGAAAGCAAAATATGTATCCACCCTGTTATGTGCTTGTAGACAAATGGGTGCATTTGCGCAAACCTTACAGACATGCATAATGTTGGGTTCAACGGGGTAGTTAAAAAAAATTGTTTAAACCAGTAATGGACAACAGGTGGCTTTATGCCCCGTTGGCACAATCTCTTATTCTCTCTTTTATGCCCCCATAAAGCTTAATTATTGAATAAGACCAAACTTGACATTCATCTTTGCCCAGAACAGCCGCCTTCCACATCACGTGACCCGATCATAAGGCAGTGGCGGGGATGGGGGCAGCGTCCTGTACTCTGGGGGAGGGTCCAGCACGATTCCCACTTACTCCATGAAAGGAAGGTAAGAAATACTTAGGCAGAATCCATTATGCACCAGTATGCTGCAAAATTGTTGTCCATCTTTGGTTCCACTTACCCATGTGAACACATTGTCTATCACGGGGCACTAAAAACTGACATAGGTTGATTGCCTGCTGGTAACCTTTAAGATGACATGTGACATGGGGTAGGAGGAGGGCGTGGTGACATTGTTGCGTCACCGTAGCCCCACCCCCGCTATAAAAAGCCAAAATTCACGGCATTGAATGGAGGGGGCGAAGCTTAAGGACACGATTAAGCCCCGTCCCCTCCATTCAATACCGTGAATTTCTGCAAATGTGGGAGCTTTGCCTAGACTCCCCAAAATTCGGGAGCCTCCCGGGAATTCCGGGAGAGTAGGCAAGTATGTGGTAATCTCTGCAAAATTTCCCTGTGCCTATTTCAGCCTTACACATACTTCCCAACCTTATGTTGGCTGGGTCCGGGAGATTCTGGTGGGCAGGAGGGGTGTAATGGCGGAGGGGGCGGGGCTTTGCCCAGTGATGTAATGCTTATGTGGGGTCTTTTTACACTGTAAAAATACCCAAAACAGGCATTACGTCATCGGGAGGCGGGACCAAAATGATTCGATTGCGAAGCCCCGCCCCCTCCACCCGTACATTCCAGGTCTAATTTTATTGAAGTGGGCAGATGGGCCAGATGCGGGAGAATCGCCAGCTCTCCCGGGAGTCCGTGAGACTGACCCGAATTTCGGGAGTCTCCTGGACATTCCGGGAGAGTTGGCAAGTATGGCCTTACACCTAAATTTTAAACTTATGAAACATTCAGGTCACCCAGAAGTCACATAGACTTGTCAGATTTGTTTAATGCATCTTATATCACTTGTTTATTACCAAAAATATGTCTGCTGATGTGCAATTACAGATTGGAGTCTCTGATTAAATGTATTGTTATGACATGTTACTAAGATTAATGGTAATGTGCTGCTTTTTTTGACAGTTAGAGGGCCACACCATACAGCTCTTAAAACATCCCAGTTTTACACTCATTTAAGGCTAGTTCTCTAAAGTGTGTAGCTAGTGGGTGATTGCTTGCCATTACTATATAAATGTGTACTTAACCCTTCTTAACATTCAGTCTGATAGGGATAATGCAATGCAAACTCTTCCCTTAATGTGCTCATTTAAAATAAATAAATTTGCCAAGACAGTTACACATTATTTGTCATTTTTTCATGTGTGAACAGAGTCTTATATGTGTTAGGGTTACAATCAGACTTGTTGAGAAATAGAACTTATTTGCTCAGGACAGTGGTCATTTTCATGTTTCCAATTAGTGCATAATACATTGGAACCTTGTGACTCAGAAAAACACTTTGGAGCTTTGCATATTTCAAAGACCATAAAAGCATCCGGTGAAGGAGAACAGACTGTGATTCACACAGGTATGTTACAAGTGTAGGATAGACGCATTTACTAGAAGAAGCATAACTAGGGCTGTGCGAGAGGGGCAACCACCAAGGGTGTCGAGTTGAAGGGGTGCAGGGACATGAATATTTTAGGTTAATTGGGTTACAGTTGAAGGTTGGGGGGGGGGGGGGCATAATTCTTACTTCTTGCCCCAGGCACTAAAAATTCTAGCTACGGCCCTGAGTAGAAGTCGACATCCACCTTAGATTAGATTGCTCAGGTGGGGTGCCCTAGACTGACTCTGGTAGATAGGGCATTTTTTATTAATACGGTACCGCTACATCGCGGATTTTCCTTCGCAACCCAATAGGGGCAGAGGTAAAATCTGCAATGTTTCGGTAACACGAAGTACCTTTGGGTCTGTTGCAGAGGCATTTTGCGCTTAATTGATTATGCCCCCTAGTGTTCAAGGACCAACCACATTATCGCTGTGCACTCAATAAACGACACACACTGGATTTGTGTTTGTTACCACCTTTGGGAGATTTCAAAGGGTGTTTATTAATAAAAGTCTGGAGTTACTCAAGGATTTACTGCTGAGTAAGTATTTAAAAAATTCCAACATGTCAGTTATCGTGTAACTTTCGCTAAGGATAACAATAGATACACTCTTACTGCAATGTTGGAATTTTTTAAATAAAATGGACTTTTGAAACGTAAACGCCACAAATCCCCAAGTGCTTCCTATACTGGATCTATATACAACATGACAAGGTCTTCTTGCTGGAGAGGCGCAGCAGGGTCAGTTTGTATAAATTGAAATGCGAAACAGAGAGATCACACTTACGTACACACTAAAACATAGCATATATTAATACACACAAAGTTGGCTGTTATACAGTGGGATGTCATATTGCCACCTCTCACAGTGCCTTTATTCTAAAACTATGAAATTCCATTCACTTATGTACGTACACACGGGACAGCCGTGAGGGATGGGGGGGGGGGGGGAGGTGCTAATTACCCCAGCCTGGACATGCCGTCCTTTTTTTTCCTTCTATTTATCTTAAAATGTTTTTTATTTTGTCTTTTTTTTATTATTATTTTTGCAGGTGGCAGGTTAAAAAAAAACCCCCACAAACAAATACTCACGTGATCGCGGCGCTGGCGTCCCTCTTACTTCCTCTCTGCTCGCCAAACCTTCTGTGAGGAGTGGCGCATAGAGGACCCACACAGAAGACAGAAGAGAAGAGATGAAAGAAGCCAATACAAAGGTAAATAAAGGAACGGAGGTAAGGGGAGGAAAACAAAGGCACAGAGTGATGAAGGTGGGGGGAGGGGCAAGAGAAAGGCACAGAGTGATGAAGGAAAGGGGTGGGGGCACCGAGTGATGAAGGCGAGGGGGGAGGGAAAGGCACCGAGTGATGAAGGAGAGGGGGAGGGGGGGGGGCAGCATGGCACAGAGTGATGAAGGGGGGCAAGGTGAAGGGGGGAAAAGCAGCATGAAAAGCGCAATGTGATCATAAGGAAGCACAGCGTGGTGATGAGGGGGCACAGTAATGTGTGTGTGATGGCACAGGGGGCTTGTGGAAATGTAGTGTGTGAGGTAGGTGGTGGCTAATTAATGGGTGCTATTTTGTTTGTGGGGTAATGGTGGGGCAATTTAATAGTGGGAACTATTAATTTAAGATGGGGTAGTTTGGGGGCTACAGAATGCGGGGGGTGAGTTTGGGGAGAATGAGGTCTCTATTAAATGTGACTATGAATTATTTAATGGCAGTGATGGTTGCAGGAAATAGGTATATTTATTAAATAGGAATACTATTTTAATGTTGGGGCTGGAGGAAGGCCTAATTATTACTCGTGGGTGCTATTTAACACCAGGGCTGGTTGGAATTTTCTAAATGTACCCATTTTTTTCCCCAAATAGGGCCCCCAACATTCCAGGATCCAGACAAGTGACAACAGGTAGGAGACAGCAGGAGAGTCTGTGAAATGTTGTGATGCTAGTGGGACAATTCCAATTTTTGGTGACTGTTCTGCCCAATGTAAGGGGCAAGCCTAGACTGTGCACTCTTTATGTACACACTGCATTCTTTATATACTACACTATGGTGCTAGATGTCCTGAAAGTCAGGACTGTTGGGACATACGTCACGCTCCGCCGAGCGGGCACTGCACCCTTGTGCCAATGGTGTACACAACAATGCAGAGGTTTTTTCTGTAGGAGGGTGGGATAGCGCTTTCACATGCTAGCCACGCCAATGATGCACAGCCATGCCCCCAATTGTATGAATACACCCACACACACTTTTGTTATGCTCAACTATAAGGTGGACCCCATGAAGTTATTGTACCAGGGCCCTGAATTCCTCCTGGCAGCCCTGCATACACACACTCTCCTGCTGCAGATTTTCATGTTAGAAGGCAGCGGCTGATGCTGGAATACAACTCTCCACTTCTGCTAGAAAAGCATTCCCTTCTAATAGTAGCTGAAGACCGTGACTGACAGGCTTGAAGACTTCCTGTACAGAACTGCAGTGTGGACTGGCTGATTTAGCTTTTTGACTTGTACGTGTTTCCATTAGACTTTACAGTGTAAAGATGTGATGGGGAGAGAATACTTTAATTATTTTTTATCATAGTAGTGCAAGGAACATATTGCTACAAAACTGTAGTAAGTTCACAATGTAAAAAAAATAAAAAAGTAGTTCTACCTCAGATGGCTTAGTTTGAACACTGAAGCCTCATTATCAACAAAAATGCATAAAACACACCGGATTTTCAGAGGGAGTCAGTAATGACTAGACTTCATTATAATGGAGAATGTTTAGCTCTGCAGGTATAATGGATTGCAAAGGTTATATCAGGACATGCATAAAAAATAAATATATAGCTGTATATAAAAAGTTATTCTTGTCTGATGAACAAATCATACAAAAATAAAACACTTTCCTTGTGTGCTATAGTGCAATCCAGGTTGATATCGATGCTATAGCCAAACCTTTAACCTCCTGCCAAAGTCACGTGCTTGTTTTCTAAATACTTGTGGCAGAATCCAGAATATTGTATTGTTCGATGGGTATGTGTATAGAATGAGAAAACAATGTTACATAACACTGCAGCAGCATTACTGTTGCTAGTGAAGCAAGAGCATTTCTAGAAGCTAGAATAGTTCAAATCTAAAGCAAATCAAATTGAGATTTAAGAGGAATGGACATATGGACCTCCATTCGCTGAAAGCAAACATGTGCTTTACATACACAAGAAAAAGGGGGTTTTCTCCAGAAGGAATGACTGTAATGTAGTGTGTAATGTTCATGGTCGTGTTTCACATTATCATTAAATTGTTGTGTGGGAGTCAAATTCTTTACTTGCTACATATTACATTAGAACTGGTGAAGCTAAAGATAAATAAAGGGAAGCAACAAGAACAAGAGACATGTCCATCGTCAGGGACACTTATACTAGGCTTTAAACCAGTTTTTCCGAATTGCATCTAGAAAGGTCATATGCAAATTCATAATAACTACACTGCAATACCAATGTCAGCAACCAATCAAAATTTAGGAGAACGTTCTAGAACCTCAGAGCTTATTTATCACACCCATTATATGGTTACCTTGTGAGTGATTAACAACAATGACTTCTTATCGGTGGCAATGACCAGTCTAAGTAAATGAATAGTTCTGGGTGGTGATCAGAGCAGATAACATTTAAACGGGATTAAAAGCAAACAGTAGCTGCAAATTCAAGGTTAAAAGTGGCATAAAAATGTAGGTAATAAATTGTACAACAAATTGCTGATAACTCACAGGTCAATTTGTGGAAAGCTCAAAAGATACACAGATGTTTACAAAGGCACTGTCAATGAGTGTATTGACAAGAGGTTTAGGACGAGCATATATATATATATATATATATACATATATACATATATATTCATATATATATACATACACACACACACACACACATATATATATATATACATATATATATATATACACATACACACACACATATATATACATATACATACATATACATACACACACACACACACACATATATACACATGCATGCATACATACATACATACATACATACATACATAACTCGGTTGTGATGGTGCTAGGATTGCCCTTTTAAGATGGTACCAAACATTATAATCTTGATCATTTGTAAAACCTGAACCAAATGATCAAAGATGTTCCTCACATAGTTACATACAATCTAACAAGGATTGCATTCAAGCAGATTAAAAAAAAAAAAAAAGAAAAAACCCAAAAAAAAAAGCAACATTTGTAATCATATGATCCAATGATAAAAATGCAACAGAAATATGTGCATCTTTAATGCATAATAATGTGATTGCTACAATCAGACTGTTTAATGTCTCTGTACAGTAGCCACACACTTTCTACTTTCCAGAGAGGTACAAATATCCTTTGTATATAGCAGCAGAACAGCCAATCATATTCATGATTTTATTACCTAAAATTACAGCAGTAATAGACCAGCTTTAGGGTATAAGTCCAACTGGGCATAACTATCTCCAGTGCACAGACCATAAATAGCATCTATGCTGTTTACAGTCTATATTGAAGTGTGGTATTGCCTCTAGCAGTGATAGGCAATCTGATACACTTGGCGGTCCTCTATCCTTCAAAAGGGCCGCACTTTTACCCTTAATCTCAGTAGTAGGTTCTAAAAAAAAAATACATTTAATCAAGCTACCTAACTGTAATATAGCAGCAGGCATTTTAAACTAGTGTTACAAAATATAATAAAATTAAATTAAAAAAATTTATTAAAATAAAATCTGACAATACAGCAGGAAGGAGCTGGGGACAGCGAGTGAATGCTCAGAGTGCTGCTTGTTGCCCATCACTGGCCTATAGCAACCATATATTTACATCGATTGTGGTGCTTGGGGCCTGAACACAGTATTGTATTCCATTTTTAAGCCATACTCATCCAGGGTGTTATCAGTGGGCAAAGCTAAAACAATATTTTAACAATTAGACCAGAGTGCCCACAGCAGCACAGATTTCAAGAGACTAATGTTGATCTTATGGGAGGCAGTGACCTGCCCTCTTGTGTGATAAGATTATACTTGCCAACTTGTAGGATCTCCACACCAGGAGATCGCTCCATTAGGCCACGCCCTCACCCACTTCACAAGAGAAGAGGGCAGATGCAGAGGTCAACATTTCTGTCCCAGAGAACTCCTATAAATTGGGTATCCTGGACATCCTGGGAGAGTAGGCAACTATGGATAAGGTTACTGAGGAGAAGGCTGATTGGGACAGGGGCAGTGCCATGTGAGGAGAGGAATGAAGCCACAGTCAGATTTAAATAGTGAAAGGAGCAGGGCGCTCCAGCAGTACAAAGTAGTGATGCGAGGTTCATGGGCAGGGGTGCAGGGGGGCAGGCCGGACCCAGGGCCGGTGCTAGGGCCCGTGGCGCCCTAGGCACATTTTCAAAATCGGCGCCCCCCCCCCCCCCCCCACCGCACATTTTCAAAATCGGCGCCCCCACCCTGCACACTTACAAAATAGTGTGTAAGTGTGCAGGGTGGGGGCGCCGATTTTTAAAATGTGCGTCTTTTCTTACCTTAACTTGCCTCCTCTCTGCTCCGTCTGCTCCCCTCCACTCACTGACACTGTCGGGCCGTGATGATGATGTCACGCCCGACAGTCAGTCAGTGAGTGGAGGGGAGCAGACGGAGTAGAGAGGTGGCGGTGGTGAGCAATAGTCCCTCCCCCCTCCCTGTGGATGTATCTGAAGCTGTGCGGCGGCCGTGAAAGGTATGGTCAGCGGTCGCCGCACAGTTTTAAAGGAATTTTTAATCTGTGGCGCCCTCCAGAGCCTGGCGCCCTAGGCAAGTGCCTAACCTTGCCTAATGGGAGCGCCGGGCCTGGCCGGTCCCACAGTGGGCTACCTTGTGGCTGAGTCACCTCCATATTTTTTCCTTTGAAAGTCGAATCTTGCCCCCTGGGCTAAAATTCGCCAGCCCTCCCCTGGCGATGTTCATACCAAATGCAAATCTAAATAAAACAAACTTTGTTTATCCAATTTTTTCTAAACTGAGCTAGCAAAATTACAGTTAAAACATGATTTGTTGTCATGTACAACAAGCCTTTTTCTTTGCACACAAAAAAAAACACAACAAAAAAAAACAAACAAAGTCTATGGATCTGTTGTATAGCATTGTAAAGTGTAAAACTTTTGATAACTCATCCTCATTGGTGACAATATATGGTAGTGTTGGTTATTTAGTTGGTTGCAGACTCAATTAATTGCAGGGGTTCCATAATTTATAAGTTAAGTAAAAGGTAATAAATAAAATTAAAAAAAAATCTGGTGTGACATGAACTGTGCTCAGGCCATAGAATCCAAATGCTTCCTTTTAGCTCCCAAATAAGTGAAACCTATAAATTTTGGTTGGACTGAAAACCATGTCCTGGCAAAGCGTGTATATATTGGTGGATTAAACAAATGCAAGGCCATGTACATAGGTGGGAGCATACGATTAAATAGTGGAGGTTAGGTGGGGAGGGGGGGGGGGGGGGGGGGGAGAGGAGGATTTGATTCACAATGGTGTAAAATATAGATTTGAGTCAGCAGCACATAGGCTTAGAGCACAATTGTCACCCCCTTCACAAATGTTACAGAATTCTATATGGTTCAAGGATGTACAGCATTGAACATGTAAATCTGCACAGAGAGAGAAGAGTGACTGCAAGAACGTATGTCACACAATATTTCTGTAGTATGGGGGAAAGAATACAGTGGAACAGATGAAGGACAGTTCACGCCATTCTGTGGGAGAGAGAGGAAAGAATGAGCACTGGGAAGGAGAATCATTCAACATTACACAGTAACCAGGCTGGGACAGAGAAGGAGAACACAATACACAATAAGGAACTACTCCTGTTTGAGAAGTAAAAATAGCCAGATGACCAGTTTCCGATTCAGCAGAGGCATCAATGGTAGTAAGAAAGGAAAAAGTACAGTTAATTTTCAGGGTCGCCACATCAGAATTAATTCCATATTTTTAGGGCAAATGTCAGACAGCTCAGATGTACTGAACGATGAGGCACATAATGCTCACAGTTAATGTGTCATATGTAATATACTTCTGTTTCCAGAGGATGCAGACCACAGGAAAACATAGAAAGAACAAAGCACATTGTCGGGTATTATACACCCTTGCGAAGGCTGCTGCATTCAAAGAAACACACACGAGCACCGTGCTCACTCATCTCTACCTCATTAGGCACACAAGCTTATCTGGGCAACAGACCACAGGACAAAACAGCACATTTCCAAAATAATGTCAGACTTGAGTTAGGATTAAAGAGCTCTGTAGACTGTATACAAACTTATCAAGAGAAAATTTGAGTAATAAGGCACAACACACTAATTAGGCTCCAGAGAGAGTGGATTAACTTCCAATAATCACAAATATACATGGATCTATTAGAGGGAAAATACCAGGGATTGTTCAAGCTGCACTACCCCAAGCCAGAGACTCAGGGGCTGCCCCATAAAGCAGTTATTCCTAGGGCCCCTTCGTTCCTCTTCCAACTCTGATTCAAAATCAAGGGTGCAAACACATCAAGTTCTTTCATGGTATTGCAAGTTTTATATATATATTTGGTTATGTTATGAGTAGCTCTTATATAATGCATTTGCCAGTTTAGCTTTAGGAAGGCATTTACATATGCAGTACAAGAGCACAGATATATCAAGTTTAAAGGAAGTCTACACACTACCCAAGAAGGGCTTTTGTTGACTTTTATAGGTTTGTGTGTAACAGCAGTATGTTCTCATACAGAAGTAACCTGATTTGTCTGTAGATTTGCATAAGTGGGTGTAGCCACCTTGATAGCTCAGCCTATATAATATTATTAGCATCCTCGAGACAAAACACACAAGGACAAAAAAACACTTTAGGTTATTGGCCAATGCCAGCTGAGGTCACACTGGCAAGAGTCCTGTGGAACCTTAATTCATTCTCGGTGATCTAGGGGTCACCTACTAGTTGGTTTCTGTGGCTCTGTCTATAGCAGTCAGCTGCCTCACTTACCAAGTTCTTTAGAGCCTTGGCTTTCACTGGCCAATTCTCCCATTTTTACCAGAGCATCAAAGTAGCCTTTTGCTGCAAACGTTACACCTAAAAAGAAAAATAAAAAACAAAATTTGCATATTTAGAAAAGGACAGAACAATGGCAGCAAAACAGCAAGGGCTCCACCATCAACTTTTAAAATCCCACGTATTACCCCAAGAATATTCTGAAAAACTATAGTTCTATATGTGGTTTGAAAAAGACTTCAAGTAAAAACAAGTTTCAAATTAGGGTTTTATGCAAGTTTGAAAGGGAACAAACATACAAGATGTCGTATTTTTTTGGTCAGCAAGCCTTTCTAGGGTAGAAGCAGCGCTGGAAGACTTCCTGCCTAAAAAATGAAGAAAGAAGCTTTCCCCACCCGTTCCTTCCAGTATCCTTGTACAGAGTTTCCATTTGCCAGCTATGGTAGATGTGATGCTGCCACTGCGGAAGGCTTTACATGGCATGGAAGTAGAAGTAACACTCTTCTCACACCAATATTTCCAGCTGCCTTAAACTCCCTATAACATGTGTGAGCCAGGCTGAAGAGCAGATACAATCTTAGTGTAGCCAGGTCTGGAGAAACACTGAAGGGCACAGTGATCCCTGGGGTGCCTGTCCAGTGCCTTGTATTCAGAGGGGAAGGGAATTCAATTGCTGGCAATGTCCACATGGACGTCACTGCAATGCCCTGCTGAGCACATTGCTAGCCATTACAGTAGGAATCTCGACTCATTTTTCTGCGCACCTCTATGGGATGCAAGGAAAAATAAGTGGATGGTCCAGAGACACATAACATTGAATTGAATCTCCCCCAGAGTCTCAGCTCTGAACAGAACAGAGATCAGAATAAGAGCAGCAGTATGATGGAGCGGTGCTTTCTTCCAATCCCAAGCTCTGACGGGGTGGGGGGAATTCAGCGGCTCTGAGAGCAGCATTAGCAATACACACTACTGAAATCACATACTTTTTGGTATAAAAATCTCAAACAACAACTAAAACCAATACTTAATGTGAACCCGTCACCCAGATATTGAAGTGCACCTGTTATACACAGTGGGCTTAATGTTTACTGGAAAGGCCTCCAAGAGGTCACTAAATCCTCATGAATGGATAGGCAGCATTCACCTGCATTTTGGATCATCCCACAAAATGGCCGCTTCTACTGTATGAAAACAGGTACATTTTAATTTGCACTGGCATCTTTGGAAGAATAGAGTGATTTGTCTAAGTGGTTCTTAAGACAGAAAAGAACCATTTTAATGACCATTCAGCTGAAAGCCATCATGGAGCAACAATACATGCAGGATCTCCCTCCACATAATGCTACTGGCAAAGTAAGCTTAAGGATTAAATTGCTACCTTAAACATAGAATAAAGTAGCCATTTTAATAACAAATGTTATAAGACACAACTGCCGTAGAATAAAGAGATTACAGTGCACCTGAATGAACTGACATTTTCTAAAGGGACACATGTAGCTGCCTGCTCAGAGTCCTCATCTCATTATGGTGTAGGCCTGTAAGTAGGACAGCAGAGCAGGACTGCAGACTTTGCATATTTGGTATAATGAGCCACTACAGGACAGTGACAGACTGACAGGAGAATCCGTCACGCAAGTGGGTACTGATCAGACAGAATATCAGGCAATTCTAAAGCCCTATGGCTCATCAGTTATGAATATTGGCTGACCCAACAGAAGACATAGGAACACATTACAGACATTGCATAGTCTGTCCTGTAGTGGCTCATTAGAGACAATGACAGACAGTCAGTGGCCAGTAACATGCAATAATAGCCCTGAAAGCGGTTAACATAATTGTCAGGCCAAACAAATGGATCACAAAGTGTCCCTTTTGGCCAAATTACAAGGATTTGCGATCAGATCTGTACAACTGTGGTCACTAAAACTTTTAACTATATATCCTTTTTTTGTAAATTATCATTAAAGTCAATATTCATAATTACTTTTCTGCCAAACAATATCAGAGCCTGTGCACCGAACACAAAAGCTTATATTTTAGAATATTGTTATCCATTTCATTTTTGGCAGGTGACTGTATGGATGTCAATCTATCTATTAGTCTCTCCTCCAGAGATGTAAGAAAAATGCAGAAAGCCAACAGTGACTGGGAATAAGTAAAGCTCTAGACTCTGCCCCTTGTCCTGTCCATCATCCGCTCGGGCAAGTTGCCCACTGATCATATTTATGCATCTCCCCAGTGATCGTTATCATCAGTTTCTCCCTCGTTCAAAAAAGCGACAAGGAGAGATGGATTAAGATATACTTGTGTGCACTTAGCCTAAAAACACTCAACCAATATCCCCAACATTGTAGAATTGTCACAAGATGGCAAATTTTAGAACAGGATAACAGAAGACTAAATACCACCAAGACACAAAGGGCATGACCCACTTATTATGAAACCGACTAGTTTATTGTTTTAAAGAGCATAAATAAAATACATAATATATATATAAGCTATGAGAACACACACCACATACATTAAAATTGTGATTACAGTCATAATTTCAACAATAGATTGTATATGAGATGTAGTAAAGTTCTGAATAAACAAACAGTCATTAAAACTGTATTTGGCATATTAAGTTTGTGGCACTTGTGTACTGTGGATATAGTAGCAGGGTGCTGTGATGTGGATTGGGGGATGGATATGTGGGCTGGGGATGCAGAGAAGCAAATTAGTGATTAGTCTAGGGGTGAGCCCAGTAATATTCTTAATAATGGTAATTGTAATTCTCGGACAGGACCACTATACAGGTTTAAAAAAAAAGGTGTCTGTTTGCCCACACTAAAATTTTGAAGAGCTTGGGTACATTTTGTGGAGTTGTTAAGGGGCTAGGTATTCTAATTGAACAGAAATGGACTAGTTTAACATCACTCATAGAAAAGGACAACCCCCCCCAAAATACAGAAAAAAAAAAAGCTACAGCCACAAATCAAAAACAAAAAAACCAAAAGTTAAAACTATGCTAACAACTTATAAAAAAAAAAAGCATAGACTGTCAAGGACTCCACTAGATTTGACACGTAAGAAAAAAGTGACAAACACTTAAGGCCTCATTTAGGGATGCATCTTTTGCCTAGGACCACATTTTGGGTTTTTTTAACCTCTACATTTTAACTTATACTTCTCCTTAAGAAATAAAATTAAAAAAAAGTTGCCATGGGGGAAAAAAAAAAATTAAAAAAAATATGGCAACAATATTTTCTCTTGCTCATTCCCATAAGGTGAATTTCATGGCTTTCTATATCAGCAGCATAGGTAGCACAGTATAGGGATCAAGTGATGGCAGTATGGTAGAAGCAATTTATTCATCTCCTATTCCATTTCTAACACAAAATTAGCACTTCCTGAAAAGGGATCTGCACCCCACTTGATGTACGTTTCAAAAACGTGGTAGCAGTAAGTGCCAAGTCAAATTATAAAACCAGTGGTGTGCGGACTATATGGATTTCACAGCAGAAGCTCATTTTTATCCACACACACACACACACACACACACACACACACAATGTTAAAAATTACCAAATTCAAAATTGTAATACATCCATTAGTTTTTCAATTCTGTTATAGATGAAATGTTTACACATACATCCAGTTCATTGCCTGTAAGCCACCAGAAGAACCTATTAAAAATTGTGTATGGTCCAGGGCAGGGGCGAACGCAGGATTTAGAAGGGGGGGTTTCCGCCCGCCCCCCCGAAAATAAAAATAAAAAATTGCAGCAGCACCATTTCGGCGCGTTTGAATTCTACAGCAGCCGTGGCGCTGTCAAGCAGCATCCGCGGCAGTGCTGTATTATACTACAATGTAACAATACAGCACTGCCGCGGACGCTTCTTTGACAGCGCCGTGGCTGCTGTACAGTACCGTTGGTTCGCAGAGGGGAGGGGTTTCTGGAGAACCAGAAACCCCCCCTGCGTGCGCCACTGCAGGGGAGGGAGAATGTGTAATAAAACTGTTCTTCCCTCACCATGGTGAGAAGGCTTTCATTACCAAGGCAGGCGAGGCTGTAAGTTTCAACATGTACATTAAACTATTTTTAGCTTTAGTTCTCCAATTCAAGATGGGATGAGATAGAAATGTTCAAAGATAGAACTGTTTTATTACAGTCCTATGAGAGATTTGCATGTACTGTGCACATACAAATATGCCTAAACCGCAAAACATCCTGACACATGAGAATTATTTGTGTGGCTATAGAAACCAGAAGGTCAGTATAAAAACATAAGATAGCCATCTGTGTGCATTACTGTAAATGAAAATTAAACTTTTATTACCAATGAATATCCCTCTAATGACAGGAGTGTCAAATACTACATTTTCTTTTGCCTTATGGTTGAGATACAGCCTGTCATCTGATCAGCCTATGGAGTTTGTTCACCTAGAAGTAACTAATTGCTGCTCCCTATAGGTTGAATGACAAAACAGTAGACACCTAATGACCACGTCCTGGAAAAATACCAGAAATGACCAAGTGGAACATACAGAATGGGGGTTGTTGAAGAAGCTTCACCCAGCATATGATCAGATTTTATGCTTTGCACCATGGATTTTGAAGGCGGGGAGAGGCTCTGAACAATCAGTCATTTTGCCTTTTCCACGGCCGCACATCAAACTCTAATATCAAAGCAGTTGTGTGAAACAACTCCAAGGGGTAAATATATCAAGCTGCGGGTTTGAAGACGTGTCAATGTTGCAACCAACCAGATTCTAGCTGTCATTTTGTACAATGACAGCTAGAATCTGATTGGTTGCTATAGGCACCATCTTCACTTTTTCAAACCCACAGCTTGATAAATCTACCCCCATGTGTAATTTACAGGTCTATGCCGAGGACACAGAGACAAACTCTGGCAGACACTTGCTTTACCCGGGTGGACTTAACCACTTCCCAAGTCCGGGCTCCCAGTTCCACTGCCCAGATGTGAACTGGCAACCCGGATCAAGCATGTGCATATTCTCCCACACTGGCCTGGTGAAGTGGCAAGTTCAGCTGTACTGCTGCAAGCCAGTATTGCCAGAGAGTTGGGCATCACTCAAAAAATGTTGTTAATCTTCTCCTGATGCAATTTAACAATGATGAAGAGTAAATATAAATAGGAACCTAAGCTATGACATAGAATAGAGAAACAAGGAACAAGAATCATAAGTACATTTACTATGATATGTGTACTATATTTATAATGCTAACAGAGTCAATACAACTTACTGCCATTTACACTATTGCCTGATTATAGTTATATTAATAGAATCACCTAACTATAGCCTACTACTGCATAACTATAGTACTTAATAATAAAAAGGGAAAGTAGATTAAGGGGCCTATTTATCAAGTCTTAAACCTTTGCAGAAACTGATTTTCACGGCATGGTTTAGGCATTATGTATATTGGTAATTTAATTTTTCTTTGCCTATATATTGGTAATTTAACAAAAGCCTAATGCATGATATATCAAAAATCTCTTGTATTAGGCAAAGTACCGCATAATACCATAGTCCCCATAATACGCAATGTCCTGACGTGACGAATGGTAAATTGCTCTGTTAAGTCATGTGTCATTGTTACGATAACGGATACTTAAAATTGTGGACTGTATTAAATAGGCCCCTGTGATAAATTCTGTATTTTCGGATTTTATGTTTTGATTATATATAAAAAGTTCATATATATATATATATATATATACACATATATATATATATATATATATATATATACACATACACACATACACACACACACACGGTACATTTTTTCATCAGTAAAGGTGCCGCCTGGAGGCAGCTTGTTTTAGTGCCAGACGTCAAAATGCTCAATACAGTCTAGCGCTTCTTGAAGGCTAGCCACACCCCGATAGCTAGATGGCAACACACAGCCCATATCATCCCCCCCCCCCCCAGCTCCCACCAAGGCAGCACCCATCATCACTCCCATAATAAAATGTGGATGGGCACCAATGTACTCACCCAGGGCACTAAAATCTTTAGCTATGGCTCTGTTCAGAAGCCTGCTTTCTGCAACCTTGCTTTGATTGCCACACTCTGATAACAGGTCACCTGAGTAAACAAACTGATTTTTGTTTTGTTTCTTTAAACAGCTAGGACGGGTCAGAGCAATCCTTCACACAATGAAGACCACTGTATAAATTTATATTAGCAGTAATATAATCTGTCAATGATGCATACATTCCCCCTAAAGTAATCAACATATATAGGAATCAACAAAATCATGTTTCATATTTATAGGCATACAAAAATCATACCAGTTACGGTATATTTGAGCCATGAATAAATATTCTTGGACAAAAGAGGACAATAAAATGGTTGTAGAAGGGATTAGTATAACATCACACCTACTTCAGTGCAGTCGCAGAGAAGGGAGTCTTTGGGTAACAGAGATTGCAATATAATTTTCATGGGTTTAAAAAGCAACCAGCAGTGGATTTGGTTCCCCAGAGAAGGATGGAGAAATTGCCCAAACCTTCTAGCCTTCCCCCAGGCCACAGATTACTTGTGCAGTTCTGCAGTTTGTGTTTTAATGCAGTCTTCTTTTTAAAATGATCTGCATTCATATTTCTGTATGCAGCTTATTATAACCATTGCTACTCAATAAGCATTGTGACTGTCACGTGTCAGTATCTTGACTTTTGTAACACTACATTTGTGCAGGGAATTGTTTGGTTTACAGTAACTCATTAGGCCAGGTTGTGATTACATTTTGTGACTTAACTGTAGACTTCCTAAGGCTGGGTACGCACTACAAAAATGCTCCCAATATGTTATCTGACGAATTTACCAACGACTAAAAAAAAAAAGTCCCCATCAGCATGCAGATTCTTGTGTACACACTATACACCTATACACATTTTACAAGATTTAGCTTCAGATCTGTGCTCTTCATCTGTCATAACCATCAGATGACACGATCATGACTAAACTATATGGAGATCCGTATCATGAGTGCATACACACTGCAGAATTGGAACGACCTTGTTCCATCGTTGAACAAGACTTTTAGTTTGGTTAAAGAAAAAAAATAATCAAATGAAACAATATGATGTGCTCATCGTTGCAGTGTACACACTCATGCAATGTTGAGCCAAACAGTCGTTTATCAGGTGATCAGCCGATTGTCAGCTGAAAACCGTGTAGTGTGTATCCAGCCTTAGAGTGTCAGCTCTTAAATTAAATAAACTAGATCAAATCTTAGGTCTAGATCATTAATGGTGCCCTGGTCTGAACGAACAGAACTTTAAAAAGGACCACTACAAAAACTTTATAGTGAATTTGGAATTAAGCATTTTTAGTATTTATTCCAGGCCTGTAATGGTTAAATGAGTGCTGTGTTAGGCTGGGTACACACTGGAGCATTTTCGTCCAATAATAGGGCAAATCAGCCGACATACGACCGTTCGGTCAGAAGTGTATAGTGACACGATGGTCAAGAGTTGTTCCAACGTGTCGATTGTCGGTTCCTTTGGTTGGTCGCATTGTTTAATATTTTCCAACCAATCCAATCCAACAATCATGTAGTGTGTATAAGATTCTGATCAATCCACGAGCAACTGCCGATAGTTCCTCGATCTGCGACTCCTTTGGGGGTGTATGTTAAAAAAATATACAATGTTTCCTTTATATATGTATTGCTTATGTCTGCCTACTTAATTATAGCTATGTGTAACATCATTGTGCTCTTAAACATATTTAGCATTTTTATTAACGTGTATTATGTGCGGTTGCGAACGAACGTACACTGTACACGTGCTAACAAATGTGTTAACAAAACGTGTTACCTTTGCTTTTTTTATGAGGTTTGGGGTGGGTAATATTGAACATGCTCTGCCATTTATTTAAAATTATTGGGGATATCGTGACATGGACCCCATAAGTCGTTTCAGTGTGTACAAAATTCTATACTTTGCTCACGACAATATGACTGTGAAAAGTAGCTGCCCGAACGGTCGGTCTTTCATTAATCATCTAAAACGTGACTAGTGGGTACGCATTAATCGTCCGAGCAATCAAAGCTTTGGTCGAAGGTAAAGTCGTTGTGTTTTTAGCCAATTAACAGGCCAAACACCTGATAAACCAGATATCACTTATCCAGATATTGCATTAGTGTGTATACTTACGCAATGAGCGAGAGTCGTTCCAAAGCACCAACCATAGTTTGTTTTAATTGTTCAGCAAAACAAAAATCTCATTCAGGTATGGAACAATGTCCTTCCAATCCTGCAGTGTGTATGCACTCACAGTCATGATCTTTTCAGCCGACGGTTATGACCGTTGAAGAGCACAGATCAGAGATCTGAGGGTAAATCTTTTAAAACATGTGTAGTGTGTACGCATGAATTGGCATGCTGATCAGGACTTTTTTCCATTCTTTTGTAAAATCGTTGTGGATAACTCATTGGTTGAAAAATTCTGTAGTGTGTACCCAGCCTTAGTCAGCAACCACAATCCATTTGAGCAGGTGACTTATGTACATAGAGGGCGGTTTTGCTTCAACACACTAAATACTCAAACAAACTGAGTAATCCTTTATCAGAGCATTCAAGAGTCACTGGGCGAGGCACCTACTAAGACCAGCTCTAACAAACAGCTCATGTGCAGATGCTGAGAAACTGGAGTATGATATGCAATCCCTTCATTTGTCAGTTTGTTGGACACTATTAGGAGAAAAACACTACTGTATTATAAAGAAAGATCCCACCCCAATATATTAAAATATAGTTATTTCACAAAGACATCCTGCTCTCATTTTCTAAATAAGATGGCACTGGATGACTTTGATAATAGATTTTTTTTTTTTTAAAAAATTAACATAACAGCAAAAACTACAAACAAACACAATGACTGAACTCAATCCAGGTTACTGCAATTACAAGATAGCTGGGACAGGCGGGGTAGAGCACCCTGTCCTGGCTGGTGTGAACAGTTTTAGAAGGAATAGTCCCAAATTTTATATAGGAAAGCAGAGACTCATTTTTGCTTTATACATTTCACTGTAAAAACCTGCGCTTTTATTTTATGACTACGGCTGTCAGGATATGCGTTGTGTTTATCACCCTCTGGTGTTGTGCGATAGCAGACTGGTACTGCTGCACAGGCTATTTGCCATACAATCATATCAAGTCAGACAGTTTACATCACAGTCTTACAGACAGAAGCACATGCAATGGATACAATAGAGGACCTTTGTTGACAGATCATATGACCCGTCTGATGTGATGTTACTGTGAGATTGCACTGATACAATTACATTTGTAGCCCTAATGTTTACAAGCACTTTAATATGTTGCGGATTGTACAGAACATTAGAACACTTGTTAGTCCTTGTTTAAACAAGTCATATGGAGCATTGTTGCAGCTTTCTGTGTGGCCCACACATTGCATATAGTACTTCTGGCAGTACAGATTCAGTAATCACTTACTTGCCAAGGCTTTCTCGTAATTTTTCCCCATGGCTATGAAATTCCTAAGGCAGGGGTTAAATTGTTCCATAATAGTCTGAAACACAAACGAAAGAAAGATCAATAGCAAGCATACACCACACAATGATTCAAGTTACAATATATTTGGAATACAAGTAAAGAGCAGGTCCATTTTACAGAAAACATCAACTATTCTACCTTATCTGTGTTGTAGAGGAAGGAAGGAAAAGCCAGTATACAAAAATAAAAATAAATATAAAAAAAATAAATAGTAGAAGTCCAAATCTTCCCAGAGTCAGTGTATCCCCTGCCTTCTGGTTTACTAGCTCAGGTTGTTACCATTGGGTGATAGTAAATCTACCATGAAGTCTTTACTAATGCTTCTAAATAGGACATGTGGGAGAAGTTGCCCTTAGCAACCAAGTAGATTCTACCCATCATTATATACTAGTAAGTGATAGCTAGAATCTGACTGGTTGCTATGGGAAGATTTCCTAAACCTACCTCCAAGACTTAAACCAACCACTTCTCTACCACATAACTGTAAAGCCTCAAAAAAAAAAAAAAAAAAAAAAGTCAGGCAGTTCATGTGTCCAGTGAACGGTTCTATTATCTCATTGTGTCTGACACAACCTCAAAACAACACTTCCATGACTTGAAAAAGCTACTGGCAGTAACTCCACAATGTGAAGTCATTTGATTATATTACAGGGCTTATGGTAGGAGTAAAATCAGAAGTTTCATGTAGAAGCACATAAACAAACACTATAGCACATACTTGGGGTTTTATCGGGTATTTCAATATGCAGCAATAGAGCTTCTATCATTGCTTATCGTAGCGATAAATTTAAAAAAATGTTCAGTTCTTCATTTAAGACATAAAAATAGATAGAGAACCCATCACATACAAAAGGAGTTTGATCATTTTGATCCATGCATAAATGAAAAAAATTTAAAAAAATTGAAAGCAGGTGAATCTATAGGATAGTTCAGTTAAGGAAATAGGGAACTACCCAATTAAAATAATAAAGCAGAGATTCTCCACCACACAGGTTTGTGAACGCATGCCATCAAAGAGCAAGGCATACACGATTTTGTGAGATCACAAAGAACCTCAGGGTAATATTAAAGGTTCTGCAGGCTTCTATTGCACTGGGCAATATCAGAAATCATGAGTCCAGCATCAGGAAAACACTGAGCGAGAATAGTGTGCTTGTGAGGAAAGCAGGGAGGAAGACAATACTCTCCAAGAAGAACATTGCTGCTAATTTAAAGTTTGCTAAACACCAACTTAATGAACCAAAAGGGTTCTGGAAGAATGTTTTGTGAACAGGAGACTAGAAAAGAAACTGTTGTCTTATGTTGGAATGTAGTGTTTGGTTTTCTCCAAACATAATGCTTCTCATTTAAGAACCTCATCCCAACAATGAAATACTGGCGAGTGTATCATGGTTTGCAGCTGCCACTGGACCTGGGAGGTTTGCATCAATGATGGAACTGAGAAGTCTCAATTGTACCAGGAAAATATCAAGGTCTCTCTGAACTGAAGCTCATCAAAAAGGTGTGTCTTACAGAAAGACCATTGTAATAACCACACAAAAAGCCAATCTACAGACGAGAAAAAAAAAAGACACAAAACAAAACTTTGCATTTTGGAAAGATTTTGAATCCAATCTAAATGGTGTGGCAGGACCTGAATCTGTTCATGTAAGAATTGGACATTCATGAGTTGAAGCAGTTCTGCAAGGAGGAATGGGACAAATATTCATTCAAGCTGATGAGCATTACAGATCAACAAATAAAGGTATGATTTACGTCATTGCTGAGCTGCCCTCGTGACATTTTCTTGATAAAATGTGTGGCCGAAGATTTTCTATCGCTGCGATAGGCAGCCATAGAAAATCTTAAATATAGCAGGGTCTTCGTAAAGAGACACCTCAGTATTAAAGGGGCGAGATGCACAATAAATATTCAGAGATCTTAAATACCTAAAAAGTGGTGCCAGTCCCTAAACCTATTCTTACTTCTCTCTACTCCTGCACAAGGGGTGCACAAAGTGGAAAAATCAGGTGGAAGTCCAGAAAAAATCCATCCAAATTCCATAACGAACCTCTATGGAACATATGCATTAAAGACTGGAGATTCAGTTCTAGGGGGGAAAGGGGGGGGGGGAGGGGGGCTCAATATTGGGAATAGCTAGGACCCTTCCACTGAGCCAAGGAGGAGGGGTTTGCTAAGAATAACATACAATACCCTCTATTTTACATAAAACAAGAAATAAGCAGCACAGGAGATGTTTTATGGTATGAGGGTTTTTCAAGAAAATAACAGTATTCTATAATTTTTATTTATTAGCTCATACAACAAAAAGGTTTTACACTGAAGTGAAAAAAAGGTAAGGAAAATGACTGGTTTATTGAGTATGACAAGAACAATGTCATTGTACAGGTCACAGGCTGTTCATGCTTCATCATCTTACCATATATTTCCTTTATTTTATGTTCATACTGCAAGTTTTTCATTTGATTTATTTTCTTAAGTCAACTTCCAGCATAACTACAATTTCATAATTATATTATTCCTGGAGAAGTGGGTTCATGTACCCGGGGAAACTGCAGGATTTCACTTTAATATATATTTTATCCAATTGTTTAAGTATATAAATACAAAATTTGTCTTCAAATCAAAAGACATTTATTAAGCACTTTGTTAAATACACTTTTACACTCTAATTACTGGATCCTGCTTCACAGCCTGATGAGGGTTCCAATGCAATACTTCTCTGCAGTCATACCCTTCATATTCTGTCTACCAAGTCCCAGATACTGCACAAGAAATGTGCCTCTGCCAAGTGCACTATATCAGTTTTATTCATGGTAAATTTATGATGAGCCACCAATCATTTGAAGCTGCGGTTTAACATTTGCCTCCTACACCATCCCATGTACCACATCCTGAAAATTACAGATATAATGCAGAAGGAAGGTCTTGATGTCTTTTAGCCTTATAAATTGCAGTAGTGGTAACATTATTTTATATATTGTCAATAGATTGTAGTGAACCCTAATTATCTTTGTTGCCAAGGTTCAATTGAAAACATGTAATTTAACTGTTATACACGGGCTTGGTATATATTTCCAATGGTGCATTTTGTTGACCTGTAAGAATAACTTGCTAAACGAATGCTTTAATTCAAATTCAATTTGTTTTTTTCCAAAGTATTTAAGTAAATATGGTCAATATTTAACAAAGGCAGATACATACAGTGAGGAACTAATATACGTTTCCTGAGGAACTTATTGGAAACTCAAATATACCTTTATTTAGGTTTTTTTAAACTTTCCGGAGAAAATGATAGATAATACTAACATGAGCTCATGTGATTTAAACTAACACCTGCAAGTTACTTCTTTACACCGGTACAGTGATTTTAATATTAATTATGCTATAACAACTTACAATATTGTATCATATGTGTATTTGGTTTGTTTTAAAAATATTTTATCTTTTTCTATTTATTAATAATATCTACTACATCAGCGCTTCCTATTTAATTCTATTAGATACATAGAGTGACTGTTCTATAACTTCAAACAGGCATGGTGTAAACTGAAACACATACTTCATCAGTAGTGCAGCTGTTGATTGTCATGTCCATCATGGGCAGACGGTAATGTTTTAAGCTCCTTTAATTAATGGGAAAGGAGAATGGTGGTCAAAAAGATAGTAGAAAACTAATGTGACCAGATGGACTTACTCTGCGACTCGTTTTTCATTTTTGGGGGGGGTCTTACAGTGTATCTGGGTTTCTTTCCATCCATCAGTAACAGACTGTTACTGACCACTCCCACTGGCGTCGCGTGTAACCAGACGCTAGCTGGCTAGGGGGATAGTGCTGCCTCCGTGCGCCTTCACAGGCACCGCTTAATTCTGTATAGGCCACCACAGCACCTTTTTGCTGGTGACTGGTTGATTCCTCCTGCTGGCTTACTATGGATCAGGACTGCTGCATAGCGGGCAGAGCCTTGACACAAATGCCAGGGAACAGATTAGAGTGTTAGCTCTTATCTGTTGGTCACAAGTTAGAGCAAGCAATAGAAGTCATGCAGATTGATTATTTATTACACTTAAAGGATTAAGTACTAGTGATAATCCATAAGTACAGATGGAATACAAGATACAGCTCTTTATATATAGTTTGACACCTGTTGGCAGGGGGTAATACAGCCCCTGGCTCATACTTGGCACCACCAAGTCTGAGATATCATAATCAATGTTTAGCATCAGGATGCAATATATTCTCTAAAATTGGATTTAACACAAATTTAAACTTGTCAAAATTTACATAATCAGTGATTTCCCAAATGACTTATTATTCAGATAGTTTTCCTATCTCTCGAACACACAGGATACAAATAGATGATCCCCTATTGTGCATTCAAGCTAAATGAATGTGCTGGTCACTCTCAGACCAAATGCTTAAGATTGAATTTACTTTCATCAGAAAAAAAGTTACAGAAATAATGGATTTTTACCCATGAAATCAATACATTTACAATGATATACAGCAAGGCACTGTGCCACTAACATAAACAAGTTATTAATGGTCAGATAACATAGAAATAAGTTAGCCATTTCCCACCATCACCTCCTTTAGAAAAAAAAAGACAGTCCTCAAAGAAGCTTTAAGCCCACTTCATCCACCCCAGACACATACACAGCCCCACACCATGATTCCCATGCACTGAGGATATGAACAGACAGTACTACTTAATTACAATGTTGTGGCCCACAACACAGCAATACCAATCAACATTTGTTTGGGACCATTGGAAAATCTCATGATCTGGTCATTTAGACGGAGCTTCAGAGACCCAGAGTCATCCAATCAGATGTGCCCAAATTGGACACAGATCAGGTTGGCACTTATATAGTCAGATCCTGACACTCAGCCCAATGACAATACATGAAGATAAAATGAGACAGAAGGTGATTGGTGTCCTGATCACTACAGTTTACATAAAGCTCAAGGAATAGTGTTTGTCCAAGATTATGACATTTGTTTTACAACTGATTTTCTACATTTTACATAATCTACAACAGTGTTTCTGCACAGATGGTGATGTATGTCTTTACTAAAGAGGAACAAAACTTTCAGAGCTATGCCATATTTTGCACGTTTAGTCAATAGAATATGGCCTCAGGTGTTCCTACCCCAGCCACACTACACAGCAGAATGAATAGACAATTTATAGGCAATTAATCAGCAAAATACAAAATTTAAAACATAAAAGGGCAGAATGATGAAACAAATCCGAAACTGAGCACTTCTGCAAAAACAGCTTTTTTCATTGCTAAACTTAACCACAATTTGACTCATCTCTATAGGTTACCATTATTTTGGCCATCTCTCAGCAATCAGAAAATGTCTGCAGACTTAGGATTTAACATTGCCATATATCTACCTGTGGTTACAGTCACTGATAACATGGTAAGTGTGCTTTCTAAGTACCACAACCAGAATGGCATGAGAGAGAAAGAAGAAAAATGTATATAATATATTGTGGCTTATGGACAGGTGAAGTCCCAGGGAGCCTGAAGGTAAAAGCTGCAGACATGGTCCCTGCAAAGTAAAACCCCGAGGCTGAACACAGAGGACGGGGTCTAATGAAGTAATATGACCAAACCAAGGGGTTTGTTGTATTTAAACCTGTGTTGTGAGTTTGTGCAGGGCAACCAATGCCAGCTAATTGGCTGGTGGCTAGCAGGTGCACTGTCTAGCTAGAGTGAGGGTCCTCTGGTAACATCCTGAGCAGAGTCTGCTGTGCTATGTAAACAATAAAAAGCACTGCTTTCAAGCAAAATGTTGTTTGGAGCTCCTGCCATATGGAGTATGTATGTCAGAGTAATAAGCAAAAACTGCTTGTGCCTATTTGTGGAACCAGTATTTATTTTTTTATTTCTACTTTAGAATCTCCCCGAATTTTTTTAGATATATTTAGGCCACAATGAACATTCAAAGAGACAATTCCCTCTGGCCGATTTTATGTTGTACGAGATCAAGTAACCCTTAAAAGTAGCATTTCCTCTCCATTTCTTTCTAACCTTTTACAGGTTCTCGAGTTGACAACAGGGGAGGTACAAGCCTAAAATCTAGTTCACATGCCCTCAGGTAAAGTAAACCAGCCACCAGTCAAAGGCGCTTTGTCAAAACAGCTCCCTCCCTCTCCTGCCCTTTATGTGTCATTCAATAGCAGAGAAGCAGTATGGCTGAAGGGGAGTTGAGGGAACAGATAGAATATTAACCTTTTGCAGACTTACACAGAACTGTCAAGTTTTATAGAGTTCTTCTGAAAATGATGTATTATATCTAATATTGAGATATATATATATATATATATATATATATATATATATATATATATATATAAAATATGTGTACATACGTGTAATATATATATTACATACACATGCACCTTAATAAACATATATCATCATCAGTTATTTATATAGCGCCACTAATTCCGCAGCACTGTACAGAGAACTCCTTCACATCAGTCCCTGCCCCATTGGAGTTTACAGTCTTAATTCCCTAACATACACACACACACACACACACACACACACACACACACACACACACACACACACAGAGACAAAGGTCAATTTTGATAGCAGCCAATTAACTTACTAGTTTGTTTTGTAGTGTGGGAGGAAACACAGGGAGAATATACAAACTCCACACATATAAGGCCATGGTTGGGAATGGAACTCATGACTCCAGTGCTGTGAGGCAGAATAAATAAAATATATATATATATATATATATATACACACACACATACATATATACATACATACGCGGCCAAACGCGTCATTTTAGGTTTTAGTGAAGTTCTTTGGAGTTTGACCACTGACCTCCACAACTCTTCAATCGATGAATTAGCCAGATTCATTATTTGTGTAGCCTATTTGGTACAGAATACCAATGGTATATTCGCTTCTATGCATTCTTATTCTCACGCATATAGAGCATGTGGTTGTGTTTTCTCAAATTTACTCCGTCACTTCTCTCTTGGGCAAACAAGGGCACAAAGAAACCAAAGTTTTATTTCTAGTTACATTGTACTCTGTAATAAGGGAATAAGCTGGCGACTGTAAAAAGCAGTGGAAGTTATCATTCACTATTCTACAATGGCCACCGACAGAAGTGTGAGCTGGAAGGTCAATAAGAAGCTGCAAGTTCTGCACCAAACATTTGTATGGAGGAGGCCCGGGGCTCTGGTTCGTTACCCTACCCAGAAATGCAGTTTTAAGATATTGGAATGCAGATGTATTAAATACACCATTTTAATACACTATGTTTGTGTTAACAAATGCCTGAAACAGAAGATCAGCACAATAAATTTGTCTCTTAAATTGCAGAACTGAAGGTCTCAAGATATCAAGGGAACAATAAGGACTCATCAGCCCTACTCCTCCCAAGTGACATGAATCACTGCTTTTCAAAACAGGAACAAAGCACTTGTGGAACAACAAATAAAGTCAGAATTAAATTCAAAACAAGATATCAGAACTTGTATGACTCAGCCTTGAGGAACAAAAGTACAAAAAACATCTACATAAAATGGAACAAGAGATCAGATATTTATGTATTGCTAGGCTTCACAATTTATTCCTTTGCTTAAAATTATACTTTGATGTGAACTAGTGTAGATGGGCTGAGGACAAAGTAGAATATAAATATAGTATAATAGAACATAAAAGTCCCAGAAGCCAATATCCAGGATTATCTGCTCTTAGTGTGATAAAGGATGTGCGGTCTATTAAGGGTCGATAAGGCAAACACCCATAAAAAGATAAAATTAAATCACCTAGTGCCACAGTTTAACAGTAATATTGTAGGGGCAGCTGTGAGTAAGGGCTTTGTGCTCTATCAGGCCAGTCTCATTGGATATCCGCATGAGTGACCTGGCTATAGCCAGCTCACACATCCTTCATGGAACAGGAGGCCTAAACGTCAAAATCGGATAAAAAAAAAAAAAAAAATAGCATTGATGCAGGGTGCTTATGTGGTCATTCCAGACACATCGCTAAGAAATGAATCCCCCCCACCCCTATTCTTACCTGAATCAGATAAATGGATATTTTGCACATTCTTACCAGCTTTACCATCTCAACTTATACAGAGAAGGAGCTGGAATGAACGAACTAGTCTCTTAATGCAAACACTATCTCAATCTTACATCCACTTTAAGAAAAAGAAATTTCCAGGTGGAAATGCTCTTATCAGTATATTACATGCTACTTGAGATGTACGATATGCTTTCATAGAAAAGATGCTCACTGCACGATGCAAGCTGACAACTGAGGAAGACCACACAGTACTCCTAATATATTTTGTCCTACGTTTCTAATACACAATTACAGAAATAGCTTGTTATTTAGATCACCCAACATTATTTTCTGTCCAAACCCAACAAATTCCTATTTCTCTAAAACTGTTGACTAGTCAAACAATTTACTTTGTTGAGATAGCTAATGTGTAAATATGTACAGGGATCTGTCAGATTTGTCCATACACACTTTCCATTCTACACATGTCTCCATTTGAAATATACGGCCATTCAGCATTGTAGTCAAAAGGATTGAACTTTAGACATTGGTTGTTTTAATTCACAATTGACAATTCCCAAAACACCTTGAATAAAGCCTAGATCCAAATCTGCAGAGCATTTATTATGAAAAACAGTGTGACCTGCTTCACCTATCAAAGTCTGCACAGTACAGGGGTGAGAAAAGCCTCAGCAGCAAAGGGTTACTAAAACTACATTCATGTCTGGGAATCAGTTCAGGTATAGGACTATAAGCTGCTAACTAATGTTTACCCCAAATAATCCAAGTTGGAACAGCCATTTGCCTGACACCACTATGGTCATCAGCAAGTACGTGTTACTCATTTTCCACCCATAGAGAAGAGGACATACAACTCCAGGCAAACACCTAGAAAGGGGATTTCCAGTTGCCCGCTCACTGCCGCCCTGTGACCATACTTGCCTACTTTCTCTAAGCTCTTTCCGGGAGAGGGGCGTGACTGGAGGGGGCAGAGCGGGGCCATATGCACCATTTTGGCCCCGGCCCCGCGACGACAGTGACAGTTTGTCACGGGGCCGGGGCCAAATTGACGCGATTCACCACGAATCGCATCATTTTGGGGTGCCAGTAGCGGGATGTGCGAGATCTGCCGGCTCTCCTGGGAGTCAGTGAGACCAACCCGAATTTCGGGAGTCTCCCGGACATTCCGGGAGAGTTGGCAAGTATGCCTGTGACCAGGAGTAACACACCCCCCCCCCCTCCCCCGCTCACTGCTGCCCTGTGACCAGGAGGAACAACCCCCCCCTCTACGCCGCTCACTGCTGCCCTGTGACCAGGAGGAACAGCCCCCCCCTCCCCTGCTCACTGCTGCCCTGTGACCAGGAGGAACAACCCCCCCTCTACGCCGCTCACTACTGCCCTGTGACCAGGAGGAACAGCCCCCCTCCCCCGCTCACTGCTGCCCTGTGACCAGGAGGAACAACCCCCTCTACGCCGCTCACTGCTGCCCTGTGACCAGGAGGAACAACCCCCCCCTCCCCTGCTCACTGCTGCCCTGTGACCAGGAGGAACAACCCCCCCTCTACGCCGCTCACTACTGCCCTGTGACCAGGAGGAACAGCCCCCCCTCCCCCGCTCACTGCTGCCCTGTGACCAGGAGGAACAACCCCCCCTCTACGCCGCTCACTACTGCCCTGTGACCAGGAGGAACAACCCCCCCTCCCCTGCTCACTGCTGCCCTGTGACCAGGAGGAACAACCCCCCCTCTACGCCGCTCACTGCTGCCCTGTGACCAGGAGGAATAACCCCCCCTCCCCTGCTCACTGCTGCCCTGTGACCAGGAGGAACAACCCCCTCTCCCCCGCTCACTGCTGCCCTGTGACCAGGAGGAACAACCCCCCCTCTACGCCGCTCACTACTGCCCTGTGACCAGGAGGAACAACCCCCTCTCCCCCGCTCACTGCTGCCCTGTGACCAGGAGGAACAACCCCCTCTCCCTCGCTCACTACTGCCCTGTGACCAGGAGGAACAACCCCCCCCCCTCCCCTGCTCACTGCTGCCCTGTGACCAGGAGGAACAACCCCCCCTCTACGCCGCTCACTACTGCCCTGTGACCAGGAGGAACAGCCCCCCCTCCCCTGCTCACTGCTGCCCTGTGACCAGGAGGAACAACCCCCTCTCCCCCGCTCACTGCTGCCCTGTGACCAGGAGGAACAACCCCCCCTCCCCTGCTCACTGCTGCCCTGTGACCAGGAGGAACAACCCTCCCATCCCCTGCTCACTGCTGCCCTGTGACCAGGAGGAACAACCCCCCTCTACGCCGCTCACTACTGCCCTGTGACCAGGAGGCCCAGTACCCCCCTCCCCTGCTCACTGCTGCCCTGTGACCAGGAGGCCCAGTCCCCCCTCCCCCGCTCACTGCTGCCCTGTGACCAGAAGGCCCAGTCTCCCCTCCCCCGCTCTCTGCTGCCCTGTGACCAGGAGGCCCAGTCTCCACCCTCCCCCGCTCTCTGCTGCCCTGTGACCAGAAGGCCCAGTCTCCCCTCCCCCGCTCACTGCTGCCCTGTGACCAGGAGGCCCAGTCTCCCCTCCCCCGCTCTCTGCTGCCCTGTGACCAGGAGGCCCAGTCTCCACCCTCCCCCGCTCTCTGCTGCCCTGTGACCAGGAGGCCCAGTCCCCCCCTCCTCTGCTCACTACTGCCCTGTGACCAGGAGGTCCAACCGCCTCCTGGTAAGAGGACAGCCTATAGAACTCCTCCTTGGATAGGTATGCATATGAAGCACATGGAAGCCAAGTGTTGATGGTCTTGGAGTCCATCTACTCTTTACTTGTATTTATTTCCCCACACTGATGTCACAATGTCATTGTCCTCTTAGATGCAAGGTCTTCCTTGCATTATTCTCAATACTACTGTATTTATACAATTACATCTATTGTCAGCATGTACTGCTTAGTCTGTACAGCTGTATGGGAGGTGCTGACACTTTATAAACTGATAATATCATGAGTGATCGCTCATTCTCTTCTGGGACAGGCAACTCACTTGCTGGGATTATGCCTTCATTTTGACTGGCAGTAAAGTATGAATGATCCCTAGATTTTTGACTATTGATAATATAATCCTTTGTATTGTATATAAATTTTTCCTGGCTTATAGAATTATATTAAGGCCGAACATATTCCAGAAGCAAGGTAGCCATTGCCACTCAGCGCCTCTTCCCCCTGCCGACACTAATTTCTGTCCCAGTTGGTCAAATCTAACGTTTTTATATTTTTTGCTATTCAGTCTGCTAGTAGCTACTCTTCAGTTTCAATAAACAAAAATAATTATAGTATATCCCTTTAGCTACTTGCCTCCTTACCGAGCATATTGTTCTCTAAAATAAAAATAAAAAAAAAAATTCTCTCCTTAGCTTATATACTGTTTATGAGTGCAGACTATGGACATGAAGTCTTGCTATACAATATTAACCTTCTGAATTAATTCCAGAACACAACAGTAGACAAGAATGAGATCATTCTTTGAAAAGGTGCCAGTGGTACACAGGAACAATAGTCTGAGCAAGATCCAGTAGGGCATGTCAATATTGAGCTGATGCCATGATGTAATATTGAGTGAAATATGCATTTTAGCACAGTGCATATAATATTGTTCCTGGATTATGCTCTTCTTGCACCAACCAGTTCACTATGCCATGTAGTGAACTGGCTGGGGCAACATTTCCAAGTCTCAAACAAAATTCTCTTTAATTTAGGTATGACAGGTTCTCCATTTTTTAAGTATACCATTAACTACACCCACAGTGCATACTTGCACAACATTGCTGATTGGATAGTCGGGACAAATTTGGCCATACCCTTAATAAGCATTTGTCACACAGATTGTGGTGAAGACACTGTGAGTAATGTATATTCTCCCAAAGCACAGTGGCAGGTGGCAGTTCTGCTATTCACACGTTTTAGGGGGAATTAAATACCTGTATTTAGGCATCTACATACAGCATACCTCCCAACTGCCCTGATTTAGACGGGACAGTCACAATTTGAGGATTCTGTCCGCCATCCTGATCGGGACAGCTTTGTCCCACATGGGGAAAAGTTGGATAAAATTCTGTTCACTGCAGCTCTGCATGTTACAGGTGCGCATGGCAGTGAATGTGTTTTGGAGGGGAGGAGAGAACAGGGTAGCCTATCACTTCAGAAGCTCTAGGCATGCCTCTAGGGTATGGCCTTGCCCCGGTCCCGATGTGCCTACCAAGTGTTGAGAGGAATGCATACAGTTGTAGTAAAGTATTATGGAGACTCTCTAAACCTGCACATGACTTTCAAGTACACACACAAAGGGAGTGGTTTTCCACAGGGCTCCAGGAGGAATTAGCTATTCAGCTGACAGTTTGCAGGGGAAGGCTGCATACAGGGTTAAATTCCTGCACAGTAAAACTCCTAGGATGAACACACAGGTGGTCTAATGAGGTAATTAGATCAGTTTTGTGTATAAACCTCTATTGTGCATATGTGCCATGTGACCGCTGCCAGACAGTGGCTAGTGTCTAGATAGGAGGACTGTCTAGTCAGTGTTGAGTTCCCTGGTGTCATCCTGACTGAAGAGTATGCTGCTTTTTTGTAATGGAACAATAAGAGTTTCGTTTATACAGCAAGATGTTTGTGAATGCATCACCAGAGAAGTGTCCATATCACAAATACTATATATACACACACACACACACACACACACACACACACACACACACACACACACACACACACACACACACTGTTTTACTGCAACAGAGTTCTGGGCCTGAATGAAGTTCAGTAGATCATTTTAATAACTGACAAATTAACCTGCAGCAATCCTCAAATCAATGCTGAAAGTTCTTCCCAGACACCAGCACTTCTTCCCTACAGAGAAGCAACATAGAGACTTTGCTTTTCAAGTTCAATTGCAATTTGGATAACCTGTTTTTTGTTGACCTAACCTGACTAGCCCATATTTTCCACTTATTAGTTTTATTATCCTGAGAATTGGACTATCCCATAACTCTGGGAAAACATATCACATTCAAGTCACTGACTTAAGAGCAATTGTTCTACTCCAATTTATCAGCGTGAAAGGAAGAAGAAAAAAAAATTAGCCAATTTCCAGAGACAGTGTCAGGTTTTAGGAGACTTGTTATTGGAAATTTCAACAGTGCAATTCCTCTTTAATGTATGAATGTCTTTGCAGCATATATTGTTATTCTAAGGGCTTTAGTAGTAAACAGGTATTACATAAGGAATAGTTAAAGTGAAACATATTTTTAGAGAGTCATTAAAACTAGATCAATGGCCGGGGCTGCTTTCATGCGCATGTGGAGTGGTCTGAAGGGTATGTAGGTAGGTCTGATAGCATATGGGGGTATGTGGGTAGATTTTGGAACACGATCTTATGGGAGTCTGAGTGCATGTGGGGCTATTTTGGACCACGTAAAATGTGTGTGGCATACAATGGAATTTTGCAGCAAGTGAAGGCATCTTGGGATATGTTGCGAGTGTGCCGAGGTCTATTTTGGATGTTTTCATTCTCAAACTTTAAGTTAATGTGCAGACCTATTGAAGGTTAGTTGTATGTATTATATACACTGCATGATTTGTCATGTACTGTATTTACTTATTGATAGGCTTTCAATAACTCATGTACCTATACATTTTTGAAACAGGCTCCAACATTCCAGGATCCAGACAAGAAACAGGTTGGGAGTGCTGCAATAAGAGGTAGGAGAGACAAAGGCCTTCAATAGAGGACGGATATTGCATACGATTGCTCCGGACATCATGGCTACATGCTACCCCACTGTACACCCAGCCCAGGGGAGATTACAATCAAACTGGGTAGGGGTGTGCAGGGCTTGCCTGTTTCGTTTGTACTAGGCCCTACAATTTGATGGCAGCCCTGTTAATGGGGATTGTACCTCCTAGGTCACTGGTGGGCAAAAGGAGACCTCCAAACTGCCTGCTGCCTCCTGCCCCATCAACTTCAGCTGTTGTGCTCTGCTGAACTTTACCCAAAGCTCCAGCTCTTACTCAACAAGACCTGGTGCCACGGAGCAAGCTTGACAGTTCATTAAGGCATGAAAATTGGATCACAAATTACCTTACCAAGCAACTTCCCCATCATGTGGCTTCAACATAATGCAAGTACTACATGCAACAGATCTTAGATCAGAAGACAGGTAGTATGCAGCACATGGTCTCCTCTACCTCCATGGGGAAAAAGCTGTGCGATTCCCACTTCATGCTACAAAGTTATCCATATTTGGTTCCACTTACATGTGAACAGACAGACATTTTGCTTCAAGGGACACATACAAACAGGTTGGCTGATAGAAAACTGCAGAGTTGCACTGTGCCTGTTCCAACCCAACTTTCAAAACTGGTGGATAATCCAGTTATCCTGAAGTCACATTGAATTGTCAGATGTTTGTTACAAGCTTGTAACACTTGTTATCTCAAACTAAAAAATGTCCATTGATATGTTATTACAGATTGGAGTCTGATTAAATATAATGTCTTAACTTGTTATTGAGATTAAGGGTAATGTGCGGCATTTGAAGGTTAGAGGGCCACATGAGCAACCCTTGAATTATATCAGTTTGCCCATGTCCGAACTGCATAAATGCAACTGTTGAGAAGTGGTCCATGTTTTTTTTTTTTTTTTAAATATGGAATATAATAAGATATGTGCATGGACACTTATCAATGCACGCTCTACTGTATTTAAAAAGTATGTTTACATAGGTATGAATGATCCCTAAGGCAAATTATAGCATATGTGAAGATTAAAACTAAAACGTTTATATAAATAAAATGTAATCACTCTTCATGCCAGTTTCATAATTCAGCTTTTTCACTCAAAACGAAAAAGTAGCTTTAGGCTAAAAATCTAACCCAAACTTTTACTACTGTGCTATTCTAATCTCCCTGGATCCTTCAGGTTCCGAAAAGTAACTGTTCCACTCCGCACTAAATTCTCATCTTCCTGCTCAAGCTGTTTGAAACAAGCCAATTGTGTCTTAATGCTCTCCCCTATGGAGTCTTCTGGAGATGGACATTGCAAGAATATTGGTATCTGTGGCTGGATCTATCTTTTCCCAAACAGAAAAAACTTTTGTGCAGTGTATCTGATATATAGTTGTAAATACAAAATATGTATGAAGGTACTGCCTTTTTTTAGAGGCAGCATATTTAGTGTAATTGAAACAGAAAATCCCATGCTAATTAGCATCTCCCCTGGACCAAGATCAGGGGGAAAGGCATTACCTTGACAACTGCATTTCCTTCCTAATTGGGGTGTGGGGTTTCCCATCCTGGGTGTGTATGGTAGAGAAAATAATGAAAGGTCTCAATTATGAAGCAGTTATTTGTTAATTGACTGAATATTCTTTTTGAATCCCAGTTTTAAATAAGTTATTGCTCCCTGTGGCCAGAGAGATCCCCTGATCATTATGTACCAATCGCTGTGTTTGTAGGCTCTGTTGGCATAAAGGGAAGGCTGCCATCATTCAAACCAAATGGTATAAATAATCTTGGCATGCTCAAAGTATTTGCTCAGTCAACTCTAGTCCTGATTGAGCAGGGTGGCCAATCTGGCAGGGGAGGTAGCCTGCATTGAGCCAACCAAACACCCACTAAGATTGGTGCAGTATTTTAAGTGCTTATTTGAATTTACAGCAAGGGTGGAGGCTGGTTTTAGCGCTATATAAAGATAATTTTTTTTGCTCTATACATTCTTGTATTCCCTCTGAGTGATCATCCATTCTACAGAGGGGTGTATGACACTTCTTATAAGGACTATTTGTGAGCAATAAACACCTCTTTGTCTGTTTTACCCAGTTTGTTTAATAGTTTATTATGTTTGTCCCCAATTATAAAGCGCTACGGAATATGTTGGTGCTATATAAATAAATGATGATGAATCACCTTACAATATCCTGCACAACACCTATTACCCACTGTATACTTGTTACCTACATATTAGAGCTGTGTCGAATCCTGATCCAAAGTAAGTGGTCAGGAGGAACAAGCTACAAGTCACCAGCAAAGAGGTGCTGCAGCAGGTAGAAGAGGTTCAAATTGTCTGTAAAGAAGCCCAACTCTCCTACAACTGACTGTTCAAGAGATCACAAGACAAAGTGGTAAAGGCACAGATAAACTGCTAATGACAACGCACACCACAAACTCCTTAAAGGTCTGGCCTGGTAATTCTTAAGCATGATGCCAAGTTAGTATACCATGAAATGCATACAAAGATATTACGTGAATACATATACAACCTGTAGCCAGCAGTCCTGCTAGTGAACATTCAGTTATTTAAGAATACAAAATTAATGGCTCTCATCTTCTGGTCATGCCAATAACCTTAACAGATCTTTGATCTGTTACTCAGTAATAACTATCGCACATTGGCTGGTGCCAGATGGAGGAAGGGAAATTATATTTGCCAATACCATTATTATTATCATTTATTTATAAGGCGCCACAAGGTTTCCGCAGCGCCGGTTGTACTGAAGCCAGTGTAACCTCTGGATAACGTTATACTAAGCATCAAAGAAGAGACTTCATAGTTATTAATACACACTCACACACCCCATGTGCATCACTTGTATAGTGGTTCTCATATAAGGGATTTTGAATGTTTACCCTCATTGAGCTTTTACAGAGTGACACCATATTACATGGTGCTTTACAGAAATAATATTCACATAAGTCCGTGCCCTGTAAGAGACTTTAGATTGTAAGCTCCATCATGCAGCAATTTCTCTCAGCTGCCAGCTAACCTACCAGTAGGGAGTAGGCCAGAAAACATACAAACTTCATATAGGCAGCACCCTGGTGGGAAAGGAGTCCCAGAACAGAGAGGCAGCAATACTAACCACAGGACCACCACGCTGCTCAGCGTTTAGAGAGGATTCACAGACTTTAGGTTGTGAGGCCCATTTATAAAGTGTTCTTGTATAAGAAACAAGTTACAACCAAAATGTAACCTAGACATTTTAATTGATTTGACATAAAAAGATCCAAAATATTAGAAGATAATTCAATGGTGTATCACCGCTTTCAGTGTGCCAAGTTTGGCCCATGTTTAGGTTATAATGAATCACAGGCAAGAAAGAGTGCACTTAATAGCTAGTAAGTTGGGAATTATACAAGCATCCCCTTCCTGGGAGCCAAACATATGGAGACTTGATACGCCAAATGTAACAGGTGTGATGGTCACCAAGTGGAGGCTACTTAACGGTTCTGAATTAACCGTTTGCAATCAGATTTAAAGTAAGCCATCTGGTCTTCAAAAGATTACCTATAACAGTATAACTGATTAAAACGTAAAATAAAAATTATAGCAATTTGTGGATTTACAAACAACGTTGAGTATGCACAGCAACCAGTTAAAGGCCTTCAATTGTTTGAAAGTTTAGTGCAATTATGTAGTAACCTACAGCAACCAGACACCCACTTTATCTTTTAAAAGACACTACAGCAGTGATAGTCTGACACTTCAGGGGCTGCATGGTGTAGTCTTACCTTTAAGAGGGCCCCTAGCCTCATTAAAAGTAATAAGTAAAACACAACATAAAAGAAAGACCCTTATGTAATAAAATATCAGAATGCACTTTAGGCATGTGTTACAAGCTTAAACCAATCAGAAAGTACAGCAGGAAGGAGCTGGAGGTCTCAGGGTATGGCTCAGAGAGCCGCAAGTGGCAAATCAGTGAACTCAAGGAATTCAGTGACTGGATATATTTACTATCAAGTCAAAGCACCAAAATGCTGGACAGACTTAACAATAGACATCCCTGTATTAATCCGTTTAGATCTGTGTTAACTGTATCCTGCCTAAAAACATAAAAGCAGAATATTTTCCCATGTCAAAACAATTCTGCCTACACTTTCTATACTTTTATACAACAAAAGATGAAGTGCCTACACCGCGGTCAGCCTCTAGAGCACAACTGTCAGTCTATGGAACAGATACATTTTACGGCTCCCTCCCCCAAACTTCTTTGACCACCATAATGGACAATGACATTTTTTTCCAATTGCATTTGGCCCATTAAATTGTATATGCAGCCTTCATCATGTAAGATACTTGGAATGGACTGCTCAAGACCAAATATCGTTACACTTGATATTGTTTGAAGCCTTCAGTTAGAGGCTATGGAGGAAAGAGGAAGTATTGTATGAAACATTGTGCACAGCTGACAAAGGGCATGGTATCATGGTGCACAATAGGTTCAGTTACTTGAAATGCATAAATTGAGTAATGGAAAGGGATAAAAAAAAAAAAAAAAAAAAAAAAAAGCTCAAAAAAAACTACAGAGTAAAGCTATAGAATATTTTGACTATGCAAGAGCCTTTCTTATAGTGGATAAAACAAGGATGACCATTATCCAGTTTTGGGGACTTTGTAACCATAGGTAAAGAATAAATGTTGCTTGTTATCAATAGATTTCACTTGTAAGAGATGTAGATGCAATTTTAATACTATTGTTGCAATACATGGACATTTTTTATTACATTCCAAAATATTTGGTAAGAAGAAAAAAAACCACACACTTTTATTGCTATGCGAGGACCCATGTCTGGAACATGGCATATAGGGACACCCCTTTGCTAATGCCCTGTCGACAGAACAATCATAGGGGTATGTGTAGGAGCAGTTTGTCACTAGAGTTACCACATGAGATTTACACTTTGAGTTTACATAAAGTACTGACACAGACTGCAAGATGGGGAAAGTGAAATGTATTTTGACTGTCTGAGGACATCCACATTCCCACATACATAAATGAATGAATAAATAACAATGGTAGAGAAAGTTTTGTGCATCCTGGCCGTCTGAGGACATCCACGTGCCCGCTTACACCGACACTTAGCCGTGGAGGCTACAGCCCTGTTCCACCACTTTGCATAATTTCAACAAGTTTGATCCCTCGTTAAAGCTGTTATGCGTTTCTCTATGTAGAATTTCACCCTCGATCAGTTCTGATCTTTGTATGGATGGTTCAGCCATGAGGCACGCAACAGTCTTGCTTTCTGGGCACCCGGCATGTCTGTATAAACCTCAGGCGTTTCCCCACAGCCTGGCCCTCCTCTGTCCCAGGATTTCCTCCACACTTCTTTGCAACCTTAAAGGAAGTAGAGTGGTCCATTATGGCTCTGCAAAATACAGAGAAGGCAAAGTTCTTCTGCCTAGCAAAACTGTGTGCTTCATGTACCTGTGGAAGCCATGGCTGGACACTGGTCCTGTGTTGCCAGGTCCATACACCGCCTCTCTTTTAAACGTGGAAGTGTCGACTAAAGGCTTGACCACTTGTCCCTGCGTCACAGGGTATTGCTCATCATCTGACACGTTGCTCTGTAGCTGGACCAGTTCTGAAAAGAAACAGATATGTAAATGACTGGAGGTAAAAGTCAAAAGCATACATCACACACCAGATTTTCACTTACAGTCTGGATAATTGTGTACCTCGTCCAAATTCTTGCCTTTGAATTCAGTCAGTGTGCCACTCTCGAGACTCATTAACAGTTTGCTGATCTGGACAAGTTGGAGGGTACCTTCTGGGAGGCGGTAATACTGCCGGTGCACCCTGATGTTGTGCCCAAGGAAGTCTGCCAACTGATCCAGTTCTGTGTTGTTTAGGTTGAGGACCTTCGAGAGAGTGGCAATGTGCTTTCGAAGCTTCATGGAAGACAGTGCAGGGATGCTTAGCTCCACACTCTCAGGCAGTCATATGCAAATCGGAGCCTCTGAAGTGTGACAAGGCAGCTGGTCTGGCGAACATGTAGATATTTTCGCTATCCACTCCAAATTTGTCATGCTTTTTTGCTAGAAGTTCCATTGCAGCTTGCATGGCTGGTGTCAGCAGGATGGGGACTTTTCTCCCTCATTTTCAATGCGAGTGAAGTGCCGGCAGAGCTTGCTCTCAACCTTGGAAAGCGCTAGGGACACAGCTTCGTGGAGATCCAAGGTATCTCTTGAGGAGAAGGTAGTCAGCAACATTTTTTTGAAACTTCCTCTTCCCTTCTTCGATTGAACAAGATCACCTGTGCCAGGGTGACTTTTGTAAGTAGTGCCCAGTGGTTAACTGTAGGATCGATGGATATCCCACTTCGGTAGACTTGCTGCTTCTCATCGAGATACAAGGGCATCTTTTTCAAATCTTCCAGGTAAGAGCTGAGGCATGTTCCACTTGGACTCCTTAAGAGTTTTCAAGGCAGCCGATGAGATCAACACATTCCATCTTGCCTCATATAGCTTCCTGTAATTGTGTGTTTTCAACCGCAGCAGTGCAGCCCTCCATCATGGCTCGGCACTCCACAATGCTCCCTATCTTTTGCAGGCCGTGCCCGTTCTTGAGTGCCAGTGAGGGAGTCTTAAGTGTACATGTCTCCTCATCATAGCCAGCTACCTGCTTCACAGCATCTACAATGTGCCGAATGTTTGATGTGGTGGTAAACTCTACCATTCTCTCGAAAGGGGTAGCTCTTTTGGCCTGTAGCAGTAGCCTGCCCATTTCTCTAAGCTTCTGATGGATGTACTCGTTACTGCCAACATCTGCTCCGACCCAATTGAACAGATGCTGTCCCATCCGCATCGATCGTTTTTGACTGCGAGTAAGACCATCCTGGGTCATGTCACTCAAGAGCTTCCAAAGCCATCACTGATGTCAGGTGGAACAGGCTTAGCAAAGGCGCACAGTGATTGTTCTTGCAAGGTGTGAGCTTCTTGCCCCTTCGGTTTAGCTTACATCTCGTCATGTGTCGCCACAGGTATTTCTTTGCAAACAAGTTCTGGCAGGCTACACAGTGCATGAAGCCTTCAGCATCCATCTTTGTCTGGAAGTTTGCACTGGACCAGAACGCCATGGCCTGACCTCATTGCCTCAGCTTTGTGTACAAAGTTGCCCCTATTGCGAAGAGGTGCCAATTGCATACACCTTTCTTTCAACTGCTTGGGGAATTTCATGGCCCAGGCTACTTCAGTCTCTGTGCGGTGAACATGCTCCATGTGCCGGCCAATTTTTTTTTTTTTAAGAGGGGCTTCTCACAGTACAGGCAGTAGTGCTTTTTGTTATACACCCTGGAGCCATCACTGTTTCTGGATAGCGTGTGGACAGACACTGCATCGTCTCTCCGACCTCTGTGTTAAAATCACGACTAGCAGAAAGTCGAGAATGGTTGTACATAGAACTCATCTTTGGGTACCTGCACTCTGCTACGCTGGTGGGCAACACCGCTGGTGTCTGAACCGCTCTCTTCCGAAGTGTCAGGGGCATACTCGTCTCTACTGCACTCTGGGCTATAGTCGGAGCTACCAGTGAGCTCTGCCATGCTTCAGCATCCCCGCTTTACCTTCAGCAGCAGATGGATTAGACTGTCTTTATCCGCTTGGCATACAAAGCCGCAGGATGCAGTAACTTCCGTTTCCTGCTATACATTCAGACGGAACACTGGCCTATAGCGGTGGAGGCACACACTTTCTCACCTCCCCATTGGACACACGGACACTTGTGCGGACAAATGTGACTCATGCTCAGCATAAAAATTTGCTATGTCCCCATATCAGCAAGGTCCCCTGCATTGATTAGCCTTGAGAAGCTATGTGGGGACCTCAAGTTTTGTCCCCACAGTGTTGGTGTGTAAACAGGTCAATGACCCCACAAGCATATGAATGCAAGTACATACACACGATCGATCTACATTTGATCATCAAATAAAACATTTTATACAGCAATATTTTTAAATATTGCGTTTAATTTAGGTTTGTGTCCCATGAAAAAGCAATAAAGGGGGTTGGGGTGCATCATTTTTAACAGTGTGTATAGATAATCACATCATTTGTAATAGCCAGGGCATCATAAAGTTCTAGACAGACACCTAACAAACATTCTTCTCTACTTAGGCAGTGCACACTAACATTATAAAATTCTCCCACTAATTCAATACATTACATGCCACAGACAACCAACCAAAAGTTAAGGGTCTAAAGGGAATTCAGGGAAAGTTGCCAACAACCAGCCAGCTTGCCTTTACTGGCAATTGGGAGAGAAGTCTACTGGATTGGCTAATAAGAAAATCCTGTTAAAATAAAGTAGAGTATTTAAATGGTAAGGGAAAAGGATACAGAAAAGAGGGGGAGTGGCGAGGTGAATGTACCAAAATGTAATGCTCTATACCAAGTTAACTAGAGGCAACAACAAAGGAGGCAAGGGTCGGTTCAAAAGGCAGGCCCAACGATGAAGGTCAGTGAACCAATGTCGCAGCCACAGGTACTTGGCCAAAGCTGTCCTGCAACTGCACGAAGGAGCAAGGACCCTCAGCGCCAAATAAATATGCTAGGGAGTGAAAGCTCTCGGAGAGCCAGCTGGATAGATAGAAGTCAGGGATAAGCATGGAAACGCTGGAAAGATATTTCTGGTTTGGGGAGGGGGGGTACAAAATCTGAGAAGGTTCCCACTGTTCTATCCCAAATCCTAAGTGCATCCCGAATGGAAGAGACGGGTTCTCAAGAAATCATGGAGCCAAATCAGATCAACTATGGGAAAGTAAGGGTGAAGGGCATGCTCCAGGTCAACCCAGGGCTTGTGATGAGCTGGAAGAGTCCAATCCTGTATTCAAGATATAATACACGCCTCTTGGTATTTCACCAGGTAAGGTAGGGCAAGCCCACCTCGCCTCCTGGGCAGGGCCATTCGGGCAAAGGACAGTCGGAATGGTTTGCCTTGCCAGATGTATTTAAGCATAAGGGAATGGAGCGCATCAATATACTTCTTTGGGAGCAGGTATGGGATGGTCCTAAAAAACACACGAGTTTAGGAAGCAACGTAATTTTGAACACGGACACCCTACCCAGCCAGAAGATCTCACAGCTCATCCAAGGGGGTGATAACCTGGTGAGCTGGGCCATCAACAGCGGATAATATCGAACACGTCGGAAGTTCACTGGGATGTATATTCTCAGATAGGAAAGGGAGTGTTCTTTCCAGGCATATGTAAAACGGCACTTCAAGCGTTCAAGAGTTCTAGTGGGAATTTAAGGGGTAGGGCTTCAGTTTTAGTAGTGTTTAACTACTAAATTCTGTATTCAGCCAGAATTTAATGTAGTTCTAGTAATGAGGTCTCCGGACTAGACACAAAAAGAAGCACGTCGACCGCAAACAGACTGGTCGGTCCCCTGAAGGTTGAAGCCCTTGCAAGCATTGGAGTGGCGTATGCGTTCTGCCAATGCCTCAATGGCCAATATATACACATGAGAGGGTACAAGGGGAATCCTTGTCTGGTGCCATTTGAAATGGCAAATTTGTCAGAGAAAACTTTAGCAGACAGACAACCATAAAGTGCTAGGATCGCATTCAGAATACTGAACCTTAAAACTTGCCGCATATATCCCGAGTGGAGTCTGTCGAATGCCTTCTCCGCATCCATAGAAAGCACCAACAGCTCATTGGCATCTTGAGACATGCTCCACAATATTTAAGACTTCTCTTATTATCGGAGGCTTGACGCCCCCTGACAAAACCCACCTGATCAGAGTGAACAAGATCGGGAATTTGGCATAGATTTTTAGGTCAGTATTGAGAAGTGCGATCGGCCTATAATTACAGCAATCAGCTGCACCCTTGCCTGGTTTCGGACAGTCACCACTTGAGCCTCCAGCATCTCTTCTGGGAACCCACCACAGTCAGTGCCCGCATTATATAGCTCGATCAATCTTTCCTAAAATTCGTATAGAAGTCATTAATGTACCCATCAGGGCCAGGAGCCTTAAATTTCAGAAGGCCTTTTATCACATCAAAAACTTCTTGGAGTCCAGGGAGTATTTATTTAGAGATTGCAAGGCATCGGTATCTAGGGAGGAAAGATTAAGTTGGTGTAGGAAGGCATGAATGTGGGTAAGCAAGGGTTGCGGTGTAGCTGGATCATCTTTGAGGTTGTAGAAGCCCTTTAGCAAATAGAATGGCTGTCTCGGGGATTTGAAATCTTTAAACCCTCAGGATTAAAGAGAAGTCGGATCCTGTTTCTAGCCTGTTGGCCCCTAAGCTTCCTAGCCAGCATCAGTCCTGCTTTATTACTTGTGGTGTAGAATTTATGTTGGAGATGGGAGAGTATAGCCTGGGTACGGGCCAGGAAAAGATTTTGAAGCTGTTGCCCAACTTGAGTTAAACTCCAGATTCAGGATTTGTTAAGAGCCTCCAGCTAAGAGTCAAGTTCCTGCCAAAGAAAGGCATTCGCCTTTTTCAGTCTAGAGCCCTCCTGTATCACTCTCTCCGCAGGACTGCCTTAAGAGTGCACAATAGGTAAAAATGGAAGGGTCTTCGGGTTTGTTAGCATTGTCTATAGAGTGAGGACTTCCTGGAGGGCTACCATACTCTCTAGGTTTGTGAGGCGGCAAGTAGAGTCGCCACGACTAGAGCAATGGGGCATGGTCTGACCAGGTAATTGGAAGGATAAAAAACAGTTTTAGGGTGTTGGAGGGACCATTTGTCAGTAAATATCAGGTCTTTGCAAGAGTAGGTGAAATGGCTACTTTAAAAAGTATGTTTGCCTGGGAGAGGGGACCAAATGGCATGGAATAATTGTTATGAAGAATGCATGCTATCAACTCTATGAAGTATGCATGACAAACTTACTACCAAGTTATCGAGGGAGGGTGCTAAATATTCCAGACTGCATTAATTTCCATCATTGGGCACATCCAAAAGGAAGTATAATGAGTCATCTTGAGTGCATTCTCTCCAGCAATCTGTGGTTTGGAGAGATAGACCATGCAATCTAGTTGGAAACATGTACCATTGAATGTACAATTTGTAAGTGTTTTATCCAAAGACAGCTTTTTGTTGAAATATATAAAGTACAATTTGTTACAAAATAACCTTATTTGCCTTTTATTAATGGGAAGGTGTATGCAAACTCCAGACTTACTGAAAGTCTGTGGAACACCAAGTGTTTAATACTATCAAATTCACAGCTTTGCACAGATTGTTTTTAAAACTAGCAGGTATTCTTGTCACTGTTGTAAATGTGAATTCATTCATTTTAACTGCTCCATATTTTCAAATCAACCTCTAGGACCCAACCACAGTTACAAGATGCCTATATTTTCCAATCAACAATGTTGGCAATATAAAAATATATATATATATATATATATACACACATACACACATTTTTTTTTTGTTGTTTGTTTTCTAGAGGAACACTCTACTACCAAAACAAACACAGATCTGTTGAAATGGATGCTAGAATCACAAGTTGAGTTTTGACACAGGGACAGTAATGCTGAGGACTTGTTCACTTGACCTACTTTAATAAACTCAACTTCATGTGGGTGGAAGAGTATGACTGAATGAGTTAAACAATGCAACAGTGTCAGATTACCTTCCGGAAACCATTCAAAATGTTAGATAGTAACATCCAGTTCATTTAAAAAACATTTGTTCAATCAACTTCCAAGAAAAAAAAAAAAAAAAATTGCTCTCAAAAAGGTTTTATAAAGTTTATTTAAACGGCAGGGTAATGTCTTCAGTCGATTGATTTGGAACCACCATCAATCTGTTCTCAGGAAAAAAACAAAAACAAAACTCACAAGCATTGGAACCAGCCGTAGATCAGCATAGGCATTTTATGCCTCATGGCAACACGTTCTTAGTGGATTAATAGGACGAATATTGGTTAGGCCCACAAAGTGACTGCTTCCACTGGGTATGTGACACTTTAACCAACGTGTCTGCTGATTTTAAGAATAAGTGGTCGTGACATAGCTGGGCAAATTTCTGGGAAAAAAGTACTTTCACACACACAAATAGGCATTTTACAGAGCTGATGATTACCCGCCCAATATACTTTGAATACATAATGCTAAAGATTAGTTTTTATAAAGGTATTGCTCACATGGAATGCACTAGTGTAGGAAGTTAGAACTGAGGAACGATTAAAAGTTGAGGTTTGTGTGCATAGCCATTTGGCTCATTAAGGGTTAACAGAGCAGGAAAGTGTGGTGATGACATGTTAGCGTCAGTAGGTGACAGGAGCAAGTTATAAAAGAACAAAGAGGAGTCACCTGGCTCTTAAAATTCCAGGAAAGAATCCAGATAAGTGGCTTAGCTAATTTGGCTGTTTTATTGTCCTGTTATTCTTGCCTGCTGCCTTTATTTCATATATATTTCTTATTCTCCCTTGTATTGCCCCTCTGAACTTTTGTTTTCTCTCCCCCCCCCCCCACATTATTGTGCCCGCCCACCACCAAATGAGTATGGATTGTTTGCCCTCCACATCACCCACATGGAGAGAGAGCACCAAGGTTAGTAGGTCCATTAGATATGCGAGCGGAAATGACAGACATCCCTTCCAGAGTGACACTTCCGGGAGTGACCCTGGGACCATGGAGCCTGTGTGTGTGGTAGCCCCAACTCCCAGCATACCTATACCACTTACGAACCTGTAGGGGGTGGTAGACCCCAACAGTTACAAAATGCTAGAGAGACAGACCCACCTATACGGATAGGTGGTGTGAAAGGAGTGCTAGGACAGAACAGACATGAAAGGGTTGTAACAGGAACCCTTGACATCAGGATCATTGCATGTGCCAGTAGGATACCCAGGTCCCATGACAGTACAGGCTCATGCAGCAGTGCCTCCAGTCCCCCATCATCCCAGGGCACAGGCAGCAGTTCTCCCATGCAGTGTCTGTGGCTTATAGCAGACAGCTGATTAGGTCCCGGGTTTGTTTGATGGAGAGGATACCAATTGCTCTTTCCCAGCAAATTAATCGGTTGACCAGGTCCTGAATTATGGTGAGCACTATGCTCGCAGCAGCAGTTCCTGGTCCGATCTGGCTCAAGAGCAAGACTTCTTTGTCTGCTTCTGATGGTGGCTAGGAGGATGGACAAGTGTGATGTGAATTTCCATGATGATGTGCCTGTGTTTTCAGACTGTAAGAGCCCAAGCACAGATTCTGGCAGTTCTGGCGCTTGTGCACCCAAGCTAGTGAAGACCCTGCGCTAAAATTTTGTACCCAAGCTGGGTTTAGCTAGAGGTACAAAAGGTAGAGGGGTCAGTCCCGTGTATCTGGTAAGATTAGCAGGCTCACTGGGTCAGAAATGCTGCGCTGCGAGAATACAACCAGGGCTTCTGTTAGTATACCGCCTCTTGCGAGTCTTCTCCCCGACATGTTCACAGTCACTGAGAAGGCCAAGAAAGCTGCGGCTCTGTCAAACGGAGGTGGTGGTGAGGCTAGCTTTAAAACATACCGCAACTGGTTCAGCGGGGTGTATTTATTCATGGCCTGTAACCTGGAGTCTCGTCCCAGGGAGTACATGAAGGTGTTTAAGTACCTTCAATGATTCATGAGATGCAAGTGTCATTTTGACCGGGTACCTGACTGGATTATGATTAGTTTAGATCCAAATACGATGGTCACCCAAGCCTTATGTTTTGGTTCAAAGATGTTGAGACCTGGCTGGGTACTCAGAGAGGAGCAGGTTGGCACATTTGCTGCTGTCATGTTGGCCACCACTTAGCGGAAGAGGTCTGGCATGCCATTTCAGTGAGGGGGCATTGTTATGCCTTCGATAAGGAGTTACTTACTCTGTGGAGAGGAGTCTCCAGGCAAAAATTACGATAGCCCACAAAAGGCCATCGTCCTGCTGGCACTCTAAGGCTTTTTTCCCCCCATAGTGTTTGAGCTTAGCTCATGGTTGGAAACTGAATTTCTGCATTGCCAATCAAGGGGGTCTATGTTTCCGGAGGTTTTAACCGAGAAGGTGGGTAAGTAGATGGCTTTCAGACGTATGTGCAGCCTCTTCCTGGAGCCTCTGCTGGAGGGTATGGCAATTTCCTCGATTGGGGTGATGCCTAAGGTGGCGCCGGGAACTTCCGCCTTATTCAGCATTTATAGTTTGCACCTGGGGCATCTGAATGCTGCCATCTAGACATGGTTCTGCAGTGTGTCCTACCAGTCCTTGAATCTGCTGTGCAGATTTGGGACCGGGGCTTTGTTGGCGACCTACTCCTGTTGCACCCGGGGTCCACCTACTCCTGTATTACCCGGGGATCATCGGATTTCAACTGGGAGGATGGGTTCTATGTGAACTAGTACCTTCCAATGGGCTGTGCATTTTCTTGCCCTTTCGAGTGTTTTAGCACTTTTCTGCACTGGTATGTGACTGCTGGCTTTGGTCACCTTGGGGTCGCCCTCGTAGTGGAGTTGAGCCTAGCAATACAGTCTGACTTGTCATGGGTGCATGCTTACTGGCCCAATCTGCTCCTATGCTGGTTCGACAGTTCCCCGGCTAGTGTGGCGTTTTTTTTTTCCCCTCATGGAGTTGCAGTAGACAATTCCCGCAAGAGAGAGTGAATTTGGTTGTCGCCAGGTATCTACTGTCTCTAGATGGTCTGGGGCAGTGATGGGCAAACTTTTTCAGGAGCGGGCCAAATAAAAAAAAAAAAAAAAAAAACTTTAGGCGGCCCAATATAATTTATTAAAAAAAAACTCAAATATCAAAATATATTATACAAATTTTTTTGAATGGGACGGGAGGGTGTTATATAGCAGTGTTACCTCTATAAGTGCAGCGATCGTACAGACACAGCACTTATTTCAGCAGTTTGTTGCAGATCCGTCTTTCTGGTGAGCAACTAACTGACAACACAGCAGTCAATCGAAATCCGCCTTCGTATATGGCCCAGCCCATCTCTTCTCACACGACTTTCAGCCATTAGGGGGCGGGCAGGTGTTTGAGTGATTGACATACGAAGTGTCCTTTTAGGAAGGAGGATGAAGTGCAATGGAGGAAATAGCTGGGAAGGCATAAAAATGAAGGCTCTGACACAGGGTCGGCCCTAATAATTTTATGCATATTTTAATGAAATTTTTTTAAAATATTGGCGCGCCGGATAGAACCTCTAAGTGGGCCGGATCTGGCCCGCGGGCCGTAGTTTGCCAATCACTGGTCTGGGGGATTAAGCACCCAGGGATTAGGTTCCAGAACCCCAGGCTCTATAGGCCTCATGTGGTACATCTGACAGAGAAAGGTTTCAGTATTTTCATGAGGAAGATATGTGGCTTTAGGCAACATGGTTGGGTTATAGCATTGTGGCGAGCCTAGGTTTAGAAGGGAACCTGGTGTGGCAGGTGGAGAACACTGTACAGGATAAGCAAGGTTGGTGAAGCGCACATTGATGTTAGTGAGGCGTTTGAAACCTGTTCCCTTTGACGAGTCGCCTTCGGTTTGGTGCAAGTACAGCCTCTTTGGGCTAGCTCGTGGTGCGTTACGATTAGTCCACGGGTTCAGTTTCTGGAATGCCTGGGGGAATTGGTGTCCCAGTTTAAGGATAAACTGCAAAGGGTGCGCATAGGTAATAGACAAGGCAGAGTACAGTGTTCTACCACCATATCTGGTTATTTCAAAAAAGAAAAGTTAATTACCAATAAGTCTGTGTTGTGTCTTTTATTATACAGATAAGTGTTAAGTTAAGACTAAGTACACACTGAAGAATTTTCCGACCGACGTGTTCTCTCAAGCAATTGTACCTACGACTGAAGGTCCGATCAGTCTGGCAATCCATGCATACACACGGACACAATTTACCTTGAGATCCGTGTTCTTCATCTGGTGCTCCAGTCCTCAGAGAACGACAGCACAATATTCATTCACTCTTGTCACACTTATTAAAACTGCTTTGTTATAGCTATCCACATGTCCTAACGAATTTCATTAGCTTCTGAGACTGAATGTTTGGTTTCAAATAAATTTCTTCTACAGCACTCTTACATTTATTCACTGGTACATTCATTGCTAGCATTGGCTGAGAAGAGCATGAGCAAGCTTTATGGAGATTGTGAGCATAAGTGCATACACACTACATGATCGTTAGGCGATTGCTTTGGTTGGAAAATATTAAACAGTACAACCAACTAGACAAGCGGAACATGGAACGACTTTCAACCATCGTGTCACTATACACACTAACACGACTTCCGACCAGTCGTATGTCGACTGATTTGCCCGATTACTGGGCGAAAGCGCTCTACTGTGTATATAGCCTTAAGGTCTAGGCTTATCAACTGTTAAGCATTTTATATTGTTGGAGACTTCACCTTAATATTATCCTAGGTTCGCCCTGTTTGCAGTGTTGCTAGCATGTAGGAATGTTTGTTATGCAAATAGTACAATTTATAAGCAGTAATCATATCTTTATTATTGTAAATATAGATTTGTGCTTTGTCAAAAAAAAAAAAAAAAAAAACACCCCAAACACTTCTCTTAAATGTACACTGAAATCTGGAAGAGGATGTCAGGAATATTAATAGCTTTAGTATAATACACAAGCATTAGCCTTGTGTCATATGCCATCTTAAAGCAGCAATCCTGTGAAAATATCAGGGTTTTTGTCCAGTACAAGATCAGATATGTCTGTGGGGGTAGGGTGGGGGCAGGATGGTGTGTAGTAGGAGATTAGTAGCTCTTGCTATAATTTAAGCAAGTCTACTGCATCTGGGATGCCCCAAATCTCACCCAATGCACAGCATGCCTTAGACCTTTCTGATCTGGGTCAACCTGATTCTTGGCCCCAAAATCCGAGAGTGGCTGGCTGCATTACTTCAGACCTGACCAGGTCATATTTGGCTTCTGGGACATATGGTAGACTAATCCTCCTGGCTCATTGTGCCAAGAGCCTGCCTAGTCACCCAGCAGAGCAGAGCTCCCATGCTGGTCAGTGGGGAGCTCTCCTAGCACCTTTGCTAGAGCAAAGATTCAGTGCCCCGCTCAGCTCAAAGTAACCCCCTCCCTTCTTTAATTATGATATATTACGCCTGTGCTTTATTCCAAAAAAGTGTGAAAAGGGGTCACAGTGAATCCTCGATCCATTTACAGCATATCTGTGTGAAGATAGGTTTTTGGTGGTTGCTGTAATGAGACAAGTGCTGTTAAAAATCAATGTGGAACAGGAAATAAAGGGTGAGTCAGTGTCCAAGCTGATCCCAAGGTTTGAAAGTAGTGTAGTACACTACAGGCGCAAACACACATTAATAAGTTTGGCATTTTTATAACAAACATTTTTTGTACATATTTTATTTTGTTTAATCTTATTCCTGTTAATGAATTCTGTAAATTGTTCTTTGAAAACATAGTTACTTGAGAAAAAAAAAAATATATTGTGTGGATTTATGTGCAAATATTTAGGTCAGGACAGAACACACTTATTGCTATTTTGATCAACTACTTAACAGATGGGACTGCTCAGTAATTATTTTGGCTTAGGGATGCCATGAAAAAATTACTGAGACCCTAAGGGTGCCTCTAGAAAAGTGGTTACCAAACTTTCTGTTAGAGGATGGATCAAGGGTAACAATGTGAGGGCTATGAATGTGCCAGAATAAGTCAAAGCTGACAAGCCCCAGTAACTTGAGGTCTTTATCGGACAATACATACCCAGCGTCGTCACCCCCCCAAAGAGGATCAGCACTTTGAGTGAAGAGTGATGGACGTGGACAAAGCCACCTGCTAATGAGTCCCAATAGATGTGCTTACGCGCTTCCACTACTAGCCTACAAGGTGAAGGTTTATGGCTTCTGTCAGGAAAGCCCCAGCTATACTGTACACTGGCAACAACCTGCAAGCCATCCAAGGCATAACCCCCTCAACACAGAGAGGATATCTCATATGTTACTATAGCCCCCTGGAATAATAAAATACAGTACAGTTTGACCCATTAGTCACAGGATAAGACACCGGGAAGGTCTCTACTTGATATCATAGGCACCACTGCAGTGCTTGCAGAAGAAAGCTTGACCTCCAAGATGCAAAGTCCCATTTTAAGAATGTTTGTTGAAGCATTTTCCACCCTTTTGTGGTTCAGGCTCTTTTCACAGGTGATCTTCTGAGGCTTCATTGTTCCCCTCAGGACAGCTCTGTCATGTCTGTAGCAGACACTTGGACACCATCATATAAGCATTAAGCATGTAATATTCAGCATGAATTGGAGCAAGGAGGCTCAAACCTGATGTGCCATGGTCTATGTATAACAATTGTCGTCTTGCCCAAGTCAATGTGTGTTGGAACATCTTGCAAAGAAATTTATTTTTTTGGACATTAAATTGCGTTGATCTAAGTTATACACATTTTCTATGCAAAAGTACCCCATGGTATTGATGCCATTTTGTTTACAATTAAAACAGTACGTCTTATTAGCAAAATACAGGATCAGAACAAGATTGCATAAAAAAAAAAAAAAAAACACACACACACACACACACACACACACACAATGCTTCAAGGGAGGAGAGAACAAAACAAAAGTACAGTGTAACATTTTGCAAACTTTCAACTCCTGCCATTTCACTGCAATAGGCTGTGCACCAGATTTCAAACCGCACTATAAAAGGCCTTAAAATATTGATATATTAACACTTAGGTTTAATATTTACAAATATGATTCCAAATCTAGTCGCTTAATAAATTAATTGACAAGTGAAGACAATTGGCGGATTTTGACTAAAATGAATCCTTTAATGATAAGACGAAAAGGAACGCTTACAGATTAAAGTTACAACATCACTACTCATACACGAGTGAGTTATTGAAGGGCAGAAATGTCCATTTGGTCTTTTAAGACAAGGAGGAAGTTATTGCCCCTAGGGAGTGGGCCACTACATACAGAAACTCACAAATAAGAGTTGAACGTAAAGATGACTCACTTATGAGCAAATATGCATTTGCACATGTGTTTCCAAATCTATATTATGAATTACACACAAGATGCTTGTAATTGTACATCATAGATGTGAGAATCAATTCATAAATTTTACAACTATATAAACTATGTGCAAAGTTTTGGTCTCATATCAAATATATTTCGAGATATGTGAAATGGAGCACAAGAGGCCACAAGATATGTAACCAAATAGAGATGCAAGTTGTGCAGCAAGATGCATCTTTATGCAGTGCAAATGTACTATAAAAAAACAGAATTTAAGAGAAATTAACTATGGGCTTTGTACAGTATCTCTTCTTTTGACCCTTATATTTTACCCACAGGGGGGGACCACAAAGACTAGCCATTGAGGTTACCAATAGAGCCTTTGGTGGTCCCCCAAACCCAGAAGAACACTTTGTCATGCCACAGCACACTGCTAATCAGTCCATGCCTCTTAAACGGAGCACTCCTATTGTAAAAAGTCTAAAGACTCCGATTGGAGTCGCGATAATATATCTTCCTGTGGAAGATAATGGGACCCCCCCCTCCACTTATTTTCTACTTGGACATAACTGCTAAGAGTACAGATGTTGCTGGGTGGTGTACATGAGACAGGTTAGGGGAAAGAAAAAGAAAAAAAAAACAAAAAAACACAGGGGTTGTTATGCTTTATAAACTGGAAATCACCTTTGAAGGTAGCACATTATACACCAAGCACCTCTACTGCATGCTTGTATATTAAATATATTCTATATGAATATCAATCTTGAGCCCTATAGCTAGATACGTTCCCAGATTGCCCCCTCAAACTATTATATTTTCTATAATGGCCCCTTAATTATCTATGTAGACCTGGAGAAAACAAAATCATTCAACCTACGGTGATATCTACAGTGTTCACCTTGTTCCTAATCTTTATTTACATATTAAACACCTTATTACATCATTTGGCTTATTTCATGTTTGAAGTGCAGTGACATGTAAGAGTTTAGATCAGGCTTAGCCTGATTGACTGGAAACACAGCAGAAGATATCCTCCCCGAAAGGAGATTTCCTAATCGACCCAATTACTATTTGTTTAAACCACACCCAAGAACATGGACAAGTTTCTGTGTTTTGCACCAGATGTATTCACTAAGCAATGATCACCTATTTTTAAACTCTTTATAATGCTGGTAGCAAAGAGTTTATAGTACACAAAGATACAAGGGACATTCCATCATCCCTGCTATTCTGTCATCTAAGGCACAGGCTTTGTGGCTGTTACACAAGTCTGGGACTGTCATCAACACTGCTAACTTAGGTCTAACCTTAGAGATTCAGAGACAGAACCAACATACAGGCATCAAACATTCATTGAGCAGATTACTCCAAGAAAATGCTGCTCTGGTACAGCAACCCCACAAAGCCATCAGATATTGAAATGAACACTGCTTTATGCACCTGAGGGGAAGTCAGATCTAGTAAAAATTCAGACAAGAGCGGAAAAAGGAGTTTTGCCAGATGAATGAATACAAAGATAACATTTCTGCTTAAATAGCACATATCGATGCTGTGGAGGAGATGGAGATTTCTACCATTTCTAATTTGGCTGCCATGCAGGCTTAAGTAGCTGATGGTAAACTCTAGAACAGCTTCAAGAAGCACATGAGGATTTGTTACAAAAAAAAAATTAATTATATAGTAGCACAAGTGAGGAGCAGATCTAGATCTTTAGCAAAATTTTGAAGCAACCCTCCTCCTCCTACCATGCTCAGACTTTCCCACAGCATTCAAATCTTTAGATGCTCTTTGAAAATGCATCTCTTTTTTCAGAGGTGACCTTATCCCCTAGAACACTATTAACGCTAATGCACCCTCACAACTGTCCCAATCTCCACTCTGAAACACATTAACTCCTCTTGTTTAAGCTCTGCCCTCTCCCACTTAGAATGTAAGCCCTCCAACGAGCAGGATTCTTCATACCCTTTGTTTTCAAAGCTGCATTTATTTTGTCTACCTTGTATGTCCTTGTTTTATGCATGTCCTGTTTTCCCTACTGTATGGTGCTGCGGAGCACTGTGGCGCCTTACAAATCTACAATAATACCCACTACAACATTTTATTCTTGGGCATCTTGTTAAATGTATAGTTCAAGATTTTTTGGGAAGGGGGTGGGGTGTGTTGAAGGGCCACCTGTACACAATACCATTTCTACGATCTTAAGACTGTTAATGTTATTAGAATGTGTTTCATCTAGAGATGAGCGCACTCGGATTTCCTGAATCCGAGCCCACCCGAACGTTGCCGATCCGAGTCGGATCCGAGACAGATCCGGGTATTGGCGCCAAATGAAAACTTGAAACCGAGGCTCGGAGTCATAATCCCGCGATACTCGGAACCTATAAATTCCCCGCTAGTCGCCGCCATCTTCACTCGGGCATTGATCAGGGTAGAGGGAGGGTGTGTTAGGTGGTCCTCTGTCCTGGTAGATCTCTTGCTGTGCTGTTTAGTTCTGTGCTGTGCTGTGTTCTGCAGTATCAGTCCAGTGGTGCTGTGTTATTTAGTTAGTTATTTCCCCATTATTCCCAAGTGTTTAAAAAAATAAAAAAAAATACCAAAAAATAATTTTAAAAAATAATTAAATTACAACAAAATTTGCAAAACCAAACCTGCAGTATAAGCCCATTGGTACTGCAATATTACAAAGTTCACTGATTCAGCATGTATAAGTCCAGTGGTACTGCTATTACAAAGTTCACTGATTCAGCATGTATAAGTCCAGTGGTACTGCTATTACAAAGTTCACTGATTCAGCAGTATAAGTCCAGTGCTACTCTCCTGTGCCGCATATAATTTTTAAAGGCTTTGCCGAGTGTGTGTGTGGCTTAGGGGGTACGCTCTCTTGTGCTACATATAATGGAAAACCAAAATTTGGAGTATAAAGTAGGGAAAGACCAAGACCCACTTCCTCCTAATGCTGAAGCTCCTGCCACTAGTCATGACATAGACGATGAAATGCCATCAACGTCGTCTGGCAAGCCCGATGCCCAATCTCCTAGTACAGGGCATGTAAAATCCAAAAAGCCCAAGTTCTCAAAAAATAGCAAAAAGAGAAACTTAAAATCATCTGAGGAGAAACGTAAAGTTGGCAATATGCCATTTAAGACACGTAGTGGCAAGGAACGGCTTAGGCCCTGGCCCGTGTTCATGACTAGTGGTCCAGCTTCACCCAAGGATCTAAGCCCTCCTCCTCCCCCCCCCCCCCCCCCTACAAAAAATTTAAGAGAGTTATGCTGTCAGCAACAACAACAAAACAGCAAAGAACTCTGCCTTCTAAACAGATGACATCACAAATCCCCAAGGCGAGGCCAAGGGTGTGGTTGGTTGTGAACCCTGACCTTCCCATCACTGTACGGGAAGAGGTGACTCCATCCAGCATTTGCAGCATGCCCTCTGCATATGCTGGAAGGATCACCCACAGTCCAGTTACAGATTTGGCTAATGAAGGTGTGAATGTTGTACACCGGGAGGAGGATATTGATGATTATGATGCAGACAGATACCAAACTGCCTTTGTCCATTTCTTTGTATATTTGAATTTCTAGTTCTACAGTCTATGCAGGCTGCTTTATTTATATTCAACTACAAGTGTAGGGCGGGGGAGGGGGGGGCATAGATAGCCACCAAAGTAACGTGGTCCATTTAATTTCACTTTCTAGCTCCACAGTCTGTGCAGCCTGCTTTTTTTTTTATCTTCAAAGTATTTATATTTACAAGCCTTGCAATCTAAATTAACTAGAGGTAGTGACGTGGTAGAACTCCAAAAGGCAGTTTGGAAGCCCCTGTACAAACTGGCTCTATTTTTTAACTGAGTTGTCCCCCCTCCAGTGTGTACTCGGAAAGAGTTTTTAGAGCAGCGGGGAACCTGGTCAGTGAGCAGCGAAGGAGGTTGCTTCCTCACAACGTTGAAAAAAATGATGTTTATAAAAATGAATAATCAATTCCTCAATGAAGTACAGCACTGCCCTCCAGATAGTATAGAGGGACCTGTGGTTGTGTAGTCCAGCGGGGACGAATTTATAATGTGTGAGGAGGAGGAAGTACACACTGTAGGGGGGAGAGGAATCAGAGGTTGAGGATGAGGACGACATCTTTCCTCAGTAGAGCCTGTTTAGTTTGTACAGGGAGAGATGAATTGTTATTTTGGTGTGGGGGCCCAAACAAACCAATCATTTCAGCCACAGTTGTTTGGTAGGCCCTGTCGCTGAAATGATTGGTTTGTTAAAGTGTGCATGTCCTATTTCAACATCATAAGGGTGGGTGGGAGGGCCCAAGGACAATTCCATCTTGCAACTATTTTTTTGGCATTATGTGACCATTCAACAGTCGTTTGCCATGTTCAAAAAGTAAATGAAAATTAGAAAATGTCAACAAATTCAAAAAATGTAATCAAAAGTTAAATGCCCTGTCATTATTTTAAACAAGAGGGTTTGACGTGCTAGAATTAGTGTAGTGTTAATATGTTATAAACACTACACTTGGAGGTATTGTGGCCCCGGTATCAAAGTTAGTACCGGGGCCACCCCACTACGCAGTCCAGAATTTTTTTGGGGGAAATTCAGAGCCGTGGAGGGTTTTTTATTAATTATATTGTGGTGACCAGACCACTCCTCTACGCAGTCCAGGTACATTATTCGGTGCGAATCATACAAGTTCAGGGTTTTTAATTTATATTGTGGTGACCACTCCACTACGCAGTCCAGAAAGATACCTCGTTGCAACGTTTTGGACTAATAACTATATTGTGAGGTGTTCAGAATACACTGTAAATTAGTGGAAATGCTTGTTATTGAGGTTAATAGCGTAGGAGTGAAAATAAGCCCAAAAACTTGATTTTTGAACTTTTTATCAAAAAAAAATCCGAACCAAAACCTTTCGGCAGGTGTTTTGCGAAACAAATCCGAACACAAAACACGACACCAAAAGTCGCCGGTGCACATCCCTAGTTTCATCTTCTATTAGATAGATTAGGGTTTCCCCAAATCTAATCTTCAGGAAACCCCCAACAGTGCATCCCAAGTGAAATGTGTACCATCTGTGCATCTTTTAAAATGTGTTAGTGAGTAAATATACTTGTGCTTCAGCAAGGAGATATGGAAATCAAGCACTGTTAGGGCTCCCCGAGGACTGGATTTGGGAAACCCCCGAGTTATGCTGCTCCTTACTTAAATTCAAAAGGGCAGATTCAGTTCAGCCACGTTAGTCTAAGAATAACACGGCGCAGATTGTATTACCGTTAATATGCAAGCAAAAAGCATTAAAATACTGCGCACTTTTACCGTAATAAAGCGGCCAAATTGAATTGGCCCCAAAGTGTCACCAAGGTGCATTATACCAAAAGATCATTTATATAGCGCCACTAATTCCGCAGCGCTGTACAGAGAATTCACTCATATCAGTCCCTGCACCATTGGAGCTTACAGTCTAAATTCCCTAATATAGGCACACGCTCACACACAGACAAAGACAAACAGAGAGGGAGACAGACAGGGAGAGTCTAGGGTCAATTTTGATAGCAGCTAATTAACCTACCAGTATGTTTTTGGAGTTTTGGGAGGAATCCAGAGTACCCGGCAGAAACCCATGCAAACACAGGGAGAACATACAAACTCCACACAGATAAGGCCATGGTCGGGAATTGAACTCATGACCCTAGTGCTGTGAGGCAGAAGTGCTAACCACTAGGCCACTGTAAGATCTAAAATATATAAAAAATATTATTTTTATTTTTTTTAGAGGTAGGGGATAATATACCATAAGAATGTACAGTATACATGGGCTATATGTATGCATTTGAACCGACTGTTAAGAGCTAATGGTGTCAATAAATGCAATATATCCTGCAAGGAGGTCGGTCTCTTCACTGCTGTGTTCCTATGGCCCACAATATTAAGGCTTTCACTTTAATCCATTGCCCCAGCTGCCCAGAGTTCACGAGTTACTATGGTTTAGGCTAGCTGGCAGAGCAGTAAGTGGTCAGGAAGAATTCAGCCAGAGCAACCAGCACACAGGTTCTGCAGCAGCCAAATATTCATGAGCGATTGCAGGTGCTTGTAAAGGAACACAATTGTGGCAGCTATTACACACACCTACAACTGGGACACCGTCTCAGTTGAAGTCAACCAGTTTGACCTGGCGAAACCAGAAGGGTCAGGAAGGTTGCTGAATTGTTGGAAGCAAATTTACTAAATTATAAGATATGATAGAGAATACTTGTCATATCCACTCATACTCAGCACGCAAACCACGAATACAAAAAAAGTGATATTTCCTATTCAAGCAGGAGCCAAGAAATAAATAAAAAATAAATAACTCCCTTAACTTTTTTTTTATTTCTTTTACAACCTTGAGTCATGTCATTTCATACATTTAAATGCAAATTACCTACAATCCATTTCAAGTCCGTGCACATATTAATGCAAATGCTACATGGATGCTTTATTTAGAAGGGATAAGCATTTTAGCACTGTGAGGGTCTGAGGCTTCAAATTTCCACCTGCCTCGCACAGAGATCTGTCAGTCACTTAAAATTAAAATACAAGCAAATTTAATATATGGCTACTAGTAGAGTGCATATTTTTGTTAGGATTGAACCTATCCTTTGCTGGCTTCCAGTCAGTCCCCCTGACACCAACTACTTGCTGTCTGACATGGCTTATAGCAGCTTGCAACCTTACATAGTAGATGAAATGGAATGTGACACATCAACTTTTGCAAAAATACAAGTTCTGTCATACAGCCAATCTTTGAAAAAACAAAACAAAACAGTCAGATGATGCTGAAAAGCTGACATTTTGGTGTAACCTTCAGACTCACAGCCGGTCTCACATTTTTTAAAGTGACTAACTGAACATTTACTTTGATTGCTGCTAGCATAGGAGCTTACATAGCAATCATATTTAAAGTTGTCTGTCAGCAAATTGCTAACTTTGCTTTGCCTGTATCAGATTTGATTCTTTCCTGGCCACCAACAGAGTCACATATACCCTTTGTGGTTTGTCCACAGTCAGTAGCTATTGTATTTCTAGTGAATTTGCCAAAACTGGGGGTCTCAATTATACAATTGCCGTGTCAAGTCACTCGCCTCGAAGGACATTGGTCTCAGATCAGTACTTGGTGGAAGAAGCACAAACTACCATGGTGAGCAGGTACATACCTCCAAACCTCAGTAGTTGGGTCAGAAGACTCCAACTGGTAGCAGTGTCCCCTGAAATCAGGACTTGGGTAGGTAATTAGAGATTGTCTTGTCTATACAGGTAACCGCCATGGTGAAATATATCTAAAGTATTCTTTATTATTCACATAACTTAGCTGAGAACATTGATTGCAAATCAATAATAAGAGTTGTTCATGATTATGCTGCTCATTTTGTAGATACATTTTTAACAAACCTACTTGAGGGAAAATAAAATTCAGCTGCCATGTATCCAGTCTCCAAAAAAATAGTAGCCTGAGGTCTCACACTACCCCTTCCCTTATTACTAGGTTTTTCTTGTTTAAATAAGAGTTTCAGAAGTAGAAATAAAGCAAATATGGGGGTGAAAGTGAACTTCCTTTCAGTAACCCATTGAAGGATATTACACTCAGTTTTTGCAGACTATGGGAAACAGAACAATAGTTTCCACTCAGGTGGAAAGCAAAGACAAATGCAATGTCAAACATTAGATTATGTCAAGGAACAGGACTTCTACATCTTGTTATGCCACAATACCAGTCTCCTACTGTTTATGATTCATGCCAACCAGTAAAGAGCACATCCGTACTGAGTGTGTGTGTGTGTGTGTGTGTGTGTGTGTGTGTGTGGTTTCTACAGTGCCTAAAATTGGAGGCCTTTAACATTTGGGCGTAGTATAGCGCAGCGTCATAACCAAGGCAGTGCGACAGGTGTAGCCCAGTGTGCAAAGTCAGGGTGGTCCTATTGTGGGGATCAGGATTCTCTTATTATAATAAAGAGATGCTAGCCCTCTATTACAAGGTCCAGCACTGGATTATGAAGCCTTAGTGGCCGACTCAGATCAGCCACTATACCTCATTCTACTTATTGTAAGGCAGGCTGGCAGCAGTGAGAGGCCTGCCTCCAGCTCCCCAACACATGGAGCCGAGTAGTCTAATCCCTCTTCCTTGCCAACTGCTTTATCCCCACAAAGGCTGCCCCTCCTTCTTCATTGTTCGCTGTCTCCTCTCTTCCCCATTGGCTACCTCCTCTCTCCACCTATGAGGCCACAGGCAGCTGTACACAGGTCTCGTCTAATGCATGCACTAGACCAGCAAGTGGGCAGACAGGAGAGTCCTACACTGAGCACCTCAGGATGATAAAGTATTGGGCTCTCTTAATATAATGTGGGAAGGAGTCCATCAATTTAGATGGGAGCGAAATTAAATTTGTGGGGTAATGCAGGGGCTATTTATTTCTTGGGTGACTGTAGGGGGCTTTTATTTTGTGCTGTGTGCTATACAATGGTGTAGCCTATTAATTTAGGCTTGAGTGATAGGCCTGTTTAATGCTGGTGAATATATGGCTGAGTGTGTATGTGTGTGTTCATTTAGTGAAAGGCTGAGTGAGGAGCCCTATTTATTAAATATGAATGCCATTTTGAGGGTAATGTATGTTGGTTTGGAGACAAAAGAACCAATTAAAAGCAGATGCCACTGATTTAATGATGGGGCTGGAGAGACGTAAAGGTCTTTTTTAAGTGTGAACACGATTATATTTAATTTAAGAGTTGATTATGGGGAAATAATTGCATTTATTAAAACATAGAGGCTATTAATTTAATGTCAGGGCTGGTTCGGGGGGGGTTGGTAAGGAGGACTAGAGTGTTCACTCATTGTACGTCTTTCTAGGAACTCTTTTCCCAAACATTCCAGTCAAAGCAGCAACAGGAAAGGCCACACCTGTCTGTTCAGTTTAGTGTACATTAAATTCCAGCAGATCTGAATTACTTTATAAAATGCTCCAATCTTGTCTTTATTTGTGTGACAACGTACTTACCTGGTCACAATTGCTAAACGATCTGTACAACACCTGCATTTTACAAGCTGTTTTAAGTTGATTTGGCTGTGGGTAATAAATAAAATAAATAAAAACAGATTATGTCCAAATTGTAGAGCCATGACTTTACCAGGGTTGTGCCACATGTGCCTTCTATCATCTTTACCAAAAACGCAGAAAGGAGTCATTGTTGTCTCTTGCCCAGGGTTCTAAATGTTTTAGATGTGGCTCTGATGTAGCTCCAAGTCTCTGCTTAACACACTCTGGGAGCCCTGCTAAATACGACTTCCTGAAGTCTGAAGCAAAGGAGACTGAAATAGCCATCAAATCTTCGTGGTACCAAAACCCCAGGCTGGTTATATCTTGCAAGAACCAAGTGTAGACTTTAACTGTTACATGTCACCATTGTGGTGTACTATGAAAATATTAACTTACATGTCTACTCTTGCGGAAAATTCAGGAGACTCACAATTTTGGGGCATTCTCCTGGGAAATTAGAACACCCTTTCGGATCCCACCTCTCCTGTAAAGAAGTTGGGGGCTTCACGTGATTAGGGTCATCATGCCTTGCCGGGCAGGTACCAATTCCACATTTTATAGCCCCAGCTCACACTGCAATAAAGTGATTTGCGTCGTCACACCCCTGCACTTGCTCTTTGGACCTCTCAAATTGAGAATATTTGGCTATTCAGGCATTTGGCCATGTGAACAAGCTATTAAGTAGTTTTCACATAGTAAACTCTTCAAAACCAGCTTAATCACTGATGCAGTTACCAAGTTTTCCCTCTGTCTGTAAATATATTTTGCGGAGAAATAGAAAATGCACATTCAATTGCAATGGTTGGCAAACAGACTAATAACTGGCCAACCAAATTTGTGTTGTCATCTATATTATAAGTCCCCTAACAATTTTATTCTTAAATACAATTTTCCGAGTGTTGCTGGAATACTATATAATAGCTGTTCACTTAAGTTCGCATTAAACTTGATATAGGAAACTTATAGACATAAGCAGGCACTATATGCAACACCTGCTGACAGAGTTGCATTGTTACTTAAGCATTGTGCCAAGTCTGTGCTGTACCCCATCAAGAGGCTTCTTTACATGAAGACTGATCCCAGACATAGGGAGAAGGGGTGGGGCATGACCGAATGTGTGCTTGAATGGGCACTCAAGATAAGGAGTATATTCTACAAACTGATGAAGTGTTATCTAGACTCCCATTATCTTAATGAAAGCAAATGTCTGAAAGTGGATACCCTCTTCACAACCGCTTAAGGAAGCCCCTTTGGAGGGAAAAATAAAGGGTGCAAATCATTTCATCAGTTGAGTGACAAATCATAATACACATGTATCACTCACATGCAAGAATAGAAGATTCCTATATAGTCTTCATTTACATTACTGTTCCACTGGAAGAAAACTAGTTCTATTGAGATAATACTGAAAAACTAAAATAGTACCCCTAATAAATTATTAACATAAGAATTTTATCAATTCTTATTTAACCACTTTGTAGCTCTGAAATGGAGGTCAAACTGGTAACACAAGAGTGTAATGAAGTTGCTATAATGGACGTTTTGTAACCTGAAGGTCTTACTCATGCTGATTGAACCAGCCACAATAAAGCATTATACACCATCAGGCAGCTGACCGGTAATTGCTGGAGTGCGGAGAAGGACTATATGACATTTTGCCGTTACTGAGAACATATTACTGAGGGGCTTGACCTACTGCTTAATGAGCTGATTAATCTGCAAGGATCCAGAGCAAAACCTCCTTTAAGACTGATTTGCAGCCCCCATACCAACATACAGAAGAAGCATAAGGTGACTGAGAACACAGAATGAAGACATCAAATAATGCAGTAACCTGGTAGGGTCTTTACTTCTGGTCCCAATTAAGCAATCAGATTCCACCACAAAAGTTCATAAAGTGACAGCAGACCTAGGTACTGTCAGTCTAATTTTTATATATTGGTGGATAAGATTACCAATATGTCTGCGAAAAGCTACTATTAAACTGTTATTATTAAGAATCAATTTCACCAACTGCACAGAGCCACGAATTAGAACCACACCTGAAATTATAAACTGCCTATTGCCAAGAACTGGTACAGAGCCCGTGTCCATGAACATGTATTTCCCACGAACAGTTGTTATTCAGATACATATATAACCTACCCTCTTCAAGTTCGGGCAAGACCACCATCTTTACATTCAGCTTTGTATGTTTGAATGCCAATTGTTTGCATCTCAATGATGTCCAGCGCAATGCAATATAATGGTGCTTTCTATGATATTATGCATTCTTCAGCATATGATGGGTAAATTACACTGCCCAGAAAAAAGTTTTATAAGCCAAAAATAAACAAAACCCCCACACAACTATCCAGATTAATTACCTACATAATTAGAATCTCACATTAGAGATAAGTAAAGCCACATCTGAAATCCTCAGGCTTTAAATAAATTAGCAGGGAACACAAATATATACACAACCAGCCCACTGCCCATCACAAATATTCACTGGTATGTAAGTGTCGGCTGCTGTTCCTCCCATGTTATTAGCATTCTATCCTGGGGGTAAATGTATCAATATGCGGGTTCTTCAACACCCGTGTGTTCAGCCTCTTCCGCGATTAAATTTCAAGCGGCGCTGCATTGTAAAGGGTTAACTTCCCTTTACAATGCAGCGCCGCTTGAAATTTAATCGCGGAAGAGGCTGAACACGCGGGTGTTGAAGAACCCGCATATTGATACATTTACCCCCTGGTGTGATAAAGACAACATTGAATGAGGGATAATATGTCACTCAGTGTTAAGAAGCCTCTATCCTTTGAAATAATTTTCTAGATACACTAGCCCTTACTTTCCAGCAGCTTCCATATTTTGCAAGTCAATCATATTAGAGTTAGCTCCCAACATGTCATGTTTAAATAAACCATTTCAAAATGGTTCGGGACCATATACTTGCACACCCAATGTATTAAGTTGAGAATGAATCATAATAGGTTCAAACTGGGATAGCATGGATCTCTAGATCCAACAGTGCTCATGCCCAGGAAGATCTAACAGCAAGGCCTTAGAGAGATTTTTGGGTCCACAATGGCCATACAAAACCATAACTTTCAGTGAACTGAATCAAGCATTTGTTAATGTTAGATGATTTAATTATTTTTATATTGAGATACAAAAGACATCTATAACAAGAAGAGCATGTATTTTCACAAACTGAGGGGGGGAATTGTGCGGTTTACTTGCATCATAAGAGTTTATTAAATATACAGTATTTATATAAAGGGGGAAATTGAGGAATGAAGGTAAAACGCAGAATAAATATTAAGGGGAGAGTGTGGAAGGAAACAAGCAATACAAGGAACAACACTTAGGGAAGGAACAGTTCTGATTAAGATATAAAACTCATACAATCGAGCAATAATAAGTTAGTTGTGACGCGCTAACAAATGATACTCAAATCTGAGATACTTGTGGATTCAGATCCATCAATGTGTATTTAAGATTTGCTTGCACCATTAGATTTTCCAGTACAAAAGGCTATTAATGTGTTAAAATGTCATAAGCCAGATAGAAAGGTCTGTGCTGTAATTTACATAGATGAATACATGAAAGCATATAATCCCTGGTATGGAGTGAACAGAAGTACTGAGGACTTCATATACACCACATTTAGAGGCGAGACAAGAAACAAGCAGATATTTAAAATTATTACTTTTCTGCAGGGCCACACTGTAACCTGCTTGCTAACCAAACCATTACATGCACTGAGCAGATAGAATATGGTGGGTGCACATGATTCACAATGCAGGAGACGAAGGGTACAATAGTGTGAGGTGCTCTGTTCTATTCCACTAGCAATTATCGCAAAGGAAAAAGGAGTTTGCATTTTCCAAAATGGAAGAATCTGCTTGTTTTAGGTTCATTAGAATAAACGTTTGAGTGATCATACAAGCTCTTTTGAAACACTTGCATGTTAGAATGTCTGAAGCACATTTGTTTTGTAAGGGGGTGGCAAACAAGTGCTCAGTTAAATGCTTTGCTAATGCAAAGCTCTCCTCCTCTAGCACAGAGTGGGTTACAGTTGCCTGCAGATACAATGCAGAGACGTTGGTACCCCCACCCTTTAGAGAGGAGATCAACTGGAGAATTGAAACAGAAATACAGAGAGAAAATGCAGACCCACGCATCATTCACCTCCTACCCAAAAGTGACAGCACGTTCCCACACAGACAGATAATCCAAATTGCTGAACTGATACATTAATTGGCTCTCTCATTTCGCCTGCATTACACGTGAAGTCAGCCATGCCCCCTGAACAGTGTGTGAGTAGACTCTGCAATGACCAAGTTCTGCCATAATTCTACATCCAGAGCCACACCACCCATGACATTTTCTCTTTTGTAGGCTGTTTGTAGCTTAGTCCATAAAACAAAGGCAACCCAAAATAAATATTTTCAAATAGAAGCTGTAAAAACAAAAACTTAAAATAAATTAGAATTAAATAACAGGTTGGAGCTCACATACACAGGTGCAAAGTGTCAGTTTTAAAAGTGTTTTGTTTAATACTCTGAACAGAGTACTAACAGACCCAAAATAGGCCCTGTGCCTATCAGTATTCTATATACAATGGTTCTGTTAGAAAATCAAGAAACGAAAAACCAAACACACCAACAACACTTTCATCTATAACAAGCCCTCGGTTTAGATTTTTATATCTGCCCAACATTCCAGGTTATAATGGGCTATTTTTTTCTGGAGGGTTTTTGCCATAGGCATTAAATGCTACTGCACGCTCCTTATCGATGAGTCTATATGAACTCATTAGCAGGCCTCTCATGCTTGCAGTAATACATGGAGTGGTTAGAAAATGGGGGGGAAATAAGACAGTGCACCCATCGCCTGCAGAAAATGACATTTTGTGGGCTAAACCCATATTCAGTCTCTCGTTTGTGGAGTGATGCTGCTAACAAGTTAACAGAATGCATTCTAATGCTTAAAATGGCTGCTTCCACTGTCTAGGTGATGTGTACACCAAGATATGAAAATTACCGCACATAAAACATCTTTGTATTCACTACTTAAGTTTATCACCTAGGTTTGGATCTGTGTGCATTTGTCATGCTTGAACTGGCTATACAAAGTTGGTGCTTTGCCTTTTCATCATATTCTGCAGAGATCTTTGTGCAGAGAGCCCACAGCAGGCTAGAAATGGTAATCTGGACTACTCTTTAGTCTTACAACAATCCACTTATTTTAAGAGTCAAGGTTAAACAAAGCCTGGTAGATGCAGACAGAGTTACTTAGTGCATGTCCAGTTCACTACTTCCTAGGATACCAACAATGTTACAGTCCTGCTCAATTTAAAAAAGTGTTCTTGAAAAGCTAAACTATAGGCAAGAAAACTTTAAATACCAAAAAGGTCTTTCAGAGCCCCAAGTTTGTGTCAGCATTGTGCTTCCTATCAGTACCAAATTTTCAGATTGAAAAGGAGTTCTAAGGTGTTTCGTTGTGTATAAAGGTTACAATAATATATTGCAAGAGCCAAGATAAACAGACTAAGTAGGTCACAAGACAAACAAGCCTTTATTGTACACAGCAAAGATTGCTTGAGAACGAGCAGGTTGCCGATTAGGAATACACAAAATACACAGTACGAAGACCTTTGAAGTTATATATTACTAGTAATTGAAGTCTAATTAATTAATTTGGGGGGGGGGGGGGATAATACATGCCAGAAAATCCACCCAGTATTGCTCACACCAACTTGCCCTGACTTTTGTTTGGAATATCAGCAAGTTCAGTCTCTTGACCACTGATGCTCCAGTAAAACATCCTCAAACTATGGAGTTCTGTTTCAGCCATAACACATTAGATTTGTTTTGTTCTGCCATCATTGCTTATAATCAGCAAGCTCTAATGTCGTCATTAGGGGACATTGTGCACTATAGGAATATTACTCCTCCAACTATAAGATATTCCAGACATTAGAAGCCATCTTCATTTACTTCTAATATCTTAGGCTAGTGGATTTATATTTTATAATGCCATACAGGTTACATATAATGCAGATCTTTGTTAAATACACATCCTTAACTTACACAACACAGGAAGGAACCACCATCTATGTTCACAGCACAAGATCACAGAGACAAAATGTCTGTTAAAGACACTACAGCCAGATTACTTGCATTTAATAAATGCAGATCTATTAAATTCTGTTCACGAACGAGAAGTCTCTTTCAATGGAAAGAAGTGTGATTAACTGGATGCACTATAGGAATATTACTCCTCCAACTATAAGATATTCCAGACATTAGAAGCCATCTTCATTTACTTCTAATATCTTAGGCTAGTGGATTTATATTTTATAATGCCATACAGGTTACATATAATGCAGATCTTTGTTAAATACACATCCTTAACTTACACAACACAGGAAGGAACCACCATCTATGTTCACAGCACAAGATCACAGAGACAAAATGTCTGTTAAAGACACTACAGCCAGATTACTTGCATTTAATAAATGCAGATCTATTAAATTCTGTTCACGAACGAGAAGTCTCTTTCAATGGAAAGAAGTGTGATTAACTGGATGCAGTTCTTTTAAGTGTATATTTTTAACTAGAGTATAAAAAGTATACATATCACGATTTACATTCTATCAACATGCATTAACAGCCTTGTCTTTTGAAGGATCAGCTGGGCCTGTGAGTAACAGAGCAACAGGTACCTCCCCTTAATGCTCTCTGCAATTAAACACAAATCTCAACATTACCCTTCTGTGACAAGGGCTTGCTGTATAATTGAAACCAGAATATTTTCCACTTGTACAGATTGCTAATGAAACATAACTGCTATACTCAAATACTATACACAGACTTCAACCACAAAACAATGGAATTTGATATAATCTTGTTGGTCTGCTGCAATTAAGCCAAGAACACAATATATTCTAAAATATATGTATATTTACTGTTAGCCTAACTGAGATTGCCAAACCATGTTTATAATTTATACCTAATTTTTTCAACAAATGAAAACAAGCGTGTTAGTAGATGAACTGCATTAAAACGTCACTGCTGAGAGCAAAACAAAAGGCACTTTATGAAATACCTTGTGAACTGCGGATTATAATCATGCTGCATAATGTTCTTAAAAAAAATTACACTGAAAATAGCAAAAATAAATAAATAAAAAGCAATGTTTACATAAAAAGCATAATAAGGAGGGATAGGTGAAGTGAACACAAATGCTGCCAGCTGTAGTGTAGAGACATCTACAGTAATGGTCTGTATGTGAGCCCTGTGTGTTGTGCATACATTCAACTTTACGAGCAAATTAAATTTCACATCCAAGCTTAAAATAAATCTGTCAGAAACAGTAATCCAAGAAACATACAAAAGGTAGATTCTCCAGGGTGGCAGAGCCAGATTCGTGGTCCCGTGCTGTCACCTTGCCCATCTGCATAGATCATTCCAAAGAGTAATCAGCACTTGGACCCTGGACAGCACTAGTGACTAAAGCACCCCACAACAAGTGTACAATTCTCCCGAACAATCTCCCGACTGTAAAGTGCCGAATAACCGCACGAATGTGACAGATAACCCAGGACTGTCAGCGCAACAAATGTCCGGTGACTGAGCACCACTAAAAACGTGCGAGCTGCTCCCCAGTGCTTAGAGTACACTTCACCCAGCAGTGTATCAGCCTCAGGGAGAGCCGCAGGTAAGAGCACACTGGGGGCCCGGCCATCACTCTGTACACAGCAGCGAGCTCACCTTGTACACATTCTCGGTCAGCCGGTGCACCTCCTCCGAGCGGGACATCCTGCCATATACCAAGGGCGCCCGCAAACCCACAATCCCAGAGCCAGTGGCAGAAACTACACTATTCCCTGCCGTGTGGGCGCTTATATACTGGCAGCGCTGCCTCCTCTCCTCCCCGGCCTGCCTCTGTACCGCCCATTCCCCGCCTAGTTTCTAAGTCAGACTGCGGCCTCAGCTCCTCCAGGAAACCGCCTTTTGGGTTACCTAGCGACAGTCCCGGACACTGGGTCCGGCCGGTGTCGGTGCTTAGGTGACGGTACGGGCAGTCTCCGGTGTCACTGTGCTGGGTGACAACTCGGGTGTTCTCCCTGGCACTATGCTGGGTCACAGCTCAGGTGGTCTCCGGGGGCACTGTTCTGGGTGACAGTTTGGGTGGTCTCCGGTGTCACTGTGCTGCGTGACAGCTCGGGTTGTCTCTGGTGACACTGTGCTGGGTGACAGCTCGGTTGGTCTCCGGTGGCACTGTGCTGGGTGACAACTCGGGTGGTCTCCAGTTGCACCGTGCTGGGTGACAGCTCGGGTTGTCTCCGGTGACACTGTGCTGGGTGACAACTCGGGTGGTCTCCGGTGGCACTGTGCTGGGTGACAACCTGGGTGGTCTCCGGTGGCACTGTGCTGGGTGACAACCTTGGTGGTCTCCGGTGGCACTGTGCTGGGTGACAACTCGGGTGGTCTCCAGTTGCACCGTGCTGGGTGACAGCTCGGGTTGTCTCCGGTGACACTGTGCTGGGTGACAACCTGGGTGGTCTCCGGTGGCACTGTGCTGGGTGACAACCTTGGTGGTCTCCGGTGTCACTGTGCTGGGTGATAACTCGGATGGTCTCCGGTGGCACTGTGCTGGGTGACAACTCGGGTGGTCTCCGGTGGCACTGTGCTGTGTGACAGCTCGGGTGGTCTCCGGTGGCACTGTGCTGGGTGACAGCTCGGGTGGTCTCCGGTGGCACTGTGCTGGGTGACAACTAGGATGGTCTCCGGTGGCACTGTGCTTGGTGACAACTCGGGTGGTCTCCGGTGGCATTGTGCTGGGTGACAACTCGGGTGGTCTCTGATGGCCCTGTGCTGTGTGACAGCTCGGGTGGTCTCCAGTGGCACTGTGCTGTGTGACAGCTCGGGTGGTCTCCGGTGGCACTGTGCTGTGTGACAGCTCGGGTGGTCTCCAGTGGCACTGTGCTGTGTGACAGCTCGGGTGGTCTCCGGTGGCATTGTGCTGGGTGACGGCTTGGGTTGTCTCTGGTGACACTGTGCTGGATGACAGCAGGGGTGGTCTCTGGTGGCACTGTGCTTGGTGACAGTTCAGGTGGAACCCGGTGGCACTGTGCTGGGCAGGGCTGCCAAGAGGAATTCAGGGCTCCTGTACAGCAAGTTCTTTGGGCTCCACCTATAGTGGAGCATGTAAAAAAAAATTTGCGGCAGCGCAAAAGTGGTAGTTGGTGTGATCATACAATTGGGGGCGTGGCCATGCAGTATTGGGGCATCGCTAGCAGGTGAAAAGTGCTAGGCCAACCTCCTACAGAAAAAAACCTGCATTGTTGTGTACAACATTGCCACAAAGGTGCAGTGCTCGCTCGCCGGAGCATGACATATGTCCCAGCACTCCTGACTTTCAAGACATCTAGCACCATAGTGTAGTACAGTGAATCCAAAATTTTCTCAGTTCGAGGCACCCTTAGGGTCTCCATCATTTTTTCAAGGCACCCCTAAGCCAAAATATTTACCAAGAAGTCCCCTGCCTTGCTTACAAACGACCCTGGCCGAGGCACTCCTATGAGATTACCGCGGCACCCCAGGGAGCCACAGCACACAGTTTGGGAACCACTGGTGTAGTATACAAAGAATACAGTGTTTTCATAAAGAGTTCACAGTCTTGGCCTGCCCCTCACATTGGGCAGAACACTTACCAAAAATTGGGATTGTCCCACTAGAATCACAACATTTGACAGACTGTACTGCTCTCTCCTACCTGTTCTAGTTAGTTTCACCATCTGTGGCTGCTGGTTTCTTTAGTTGCAGCTTGTCTAGATCCTGGAATGTTGGGGGCCCTATTTGTAAAAAAAAAAATGGGTACATTTTAGAACATTCCAACCAGCCTCGGCGTTAAATCAATAGCACCCACGAGTAATAATTATGCCTTCCTCCAGCTCCAACTTTAAAATTGTATTCCCATTTAATAAATAAACCTATTTACCTCCCTGCAAACAGCCCCAGCAATAAATTAACAGTATTTACATTTCATAAATAAACCTATTTCCCGCAACCATCACTGCCATTAAATAATTCATAGTCACATCTAATAAAGAGGCCTCATTCTCTCCAAACTCACCCCCACATTCAATAGGCCCCAAACCACCCCATCTTAAATTAATAGTCCCCACTATTAAATTGCCCAACCATCACTCCACCCAAAAAATTGCACCCATTAATTAGCCACCACCTACCTTACACTACATTGCCACAAGCCCCCTGTGCCATCACACACACATTGCCATAAGCCCCCGTGCCATCACACAAACACATTACCACAAGCCTCCTGTGCCACACACACACATTACCACAAGCCCCCTGTGCCATCACACACACATTACCACAAGACCCCTGTGCCATCACACACACATTACTGTGCCCCTTCATCGCCACGCTGTTCCCCCTTATGATCATACTGCGCCCTTCATGCTGCTTTAACCCCCTTCACTTAGCCCCCCCTTCATCACACAGTGCCATGCTGCCCCCCCTCCCCTTCATCCAACTGTGCCATGCTGCTCCCCCCTTCATCACAATGTGCCATGCTGCTCCCCCCTTCATCACACTGTACCATCCTGCCCCCCTATTCGTCATAACTGTGCCATGCTGCCCCCTCTCTCTTTCATCACTGTCATCCTGCCCCCTCTCCTTCATCACTGTGCCATGCTGCCCCCTCTTCATTACACTGTGCCGTCCTGCTTCCCCCCTCTCCTTCATCACTGTGCCATCCTGCACCCCCTCTCCATCACTGTGCCATCCTGCCTCCCCCTCTCCTTCATCACTGTGCCATCCTGCCTCCCCCTCTCCTTCATCACTGTGCCATCCTGCCTCCCCCCTCTCCTTCATCACTGTGTCATCCTGCCCCCTCTCCTTCATCACTGTGCCATGCTGCCCCCCTCCTCTCCTTCATCACTGTGCCATCCTGCTTCCCCCCTCTCCTTTATCACTGTGCCATGCTGCCCCCCCCCCCTCCTTCATCACTGTGCCATCCTGCCTCCTCCCCCGTCTCCTTCATCACTCGGTGCCTTTGTCATCCTCCACATGCAACATATAGCAACATAGTGTGGTCCATAAAGATAAAGTGGATATTGAGAATAAGGCCAAGTTCACATATACCATGTATCACTGTGCCATGCTGCACAGGTGTGGTCTGTCATTAAAAGGGATGTGGTCCTAATGCTTTTACGTGTAACAGTCGAGCTGGAAGAAAACAGTAAGGCATTAGAGGAAAATGAATGTTCAGATTCAGAAATGACACAAATCCCTGAGGAGAGTCTATCCACGAGTGGTATGTGTAATCTTGACCTGTCTGATAGTGTACCCATAAAGAAGGCCTCATTCAGCATTTCTGCAGATGTACAGCCCAAGTGTAGCCGGTGATACACAAATTGAGGATGCCACTTTGGAATTGCAACAGGATGAGGGGGAGATTTGTGTAGCTGCCCCAGTGGAAGCAGTTCTTGCACGTGATGAGAATTGTCATGCCTGGGCATAAGACCAAAAAATCCACCTCTTATTCGTGTAATTATTTTTACCCAAATCCTGACAACAGTTGTAATGTAAGCATGGATGTCTATATAGATGTGTATATGTATTACCTTCCACTTTGCTGCTGTTTCATCAATATTGCACAAAGTGTTTGTTATCTGTACTTTACGTTAAAGGTACCGAACTATATTATAATTTTTTGGGGAATTGGGGCTGATTCAAAGCTCAGTGATGAACTTGCTTTTTGCTGTGCATTACAATGGCTCTTTTTAGTGCATTGTCTGGTACTCTGAATTGGTCTGGGACTGATAAAAGCACACATCCCGAGGGGGGGTCAGCGTTTGTCCCCATATATTGGCTGTTGAATTACCACAGTTATTCAAGGAACGGGTGGTGCGATCAAATGAACCATAACTGATTTCATGATCCAAGGACAATTCTATCTTGCACCACTTTTATTTTCTGCCACTGCTGTGTGCCAATGTTTCCTAGATGTGCTATGAACAGTTGTGTGTTTGAGTTATTGCTCTGTCGCTTAGCATCCAGCCAGGTCGCTGCAGTCTTTGTTTGAAAGTGTATGAAAATAATATTGTGACCTGTGAGATGGTCAAAATTTACTGCAAATGACTTGAAATTAGTGTTACTGAGGTTAATAATAATGTAGCGGAGGGAGTATGGTGCTGCCCTCTCTGGTTAACCCTGACCAGGTGGGTTTCGTCCCGGGCAGACAGCCTTCAGATAACACTAGAAGACTGATTGACCTGATCCATGTAGCGAATACGGAGGCTCTCCCTGCGCTGGTGGTCGCTTTGGACGCTGAAAAGGCCTTTGATAGGGTCGCTTGGCCCTTCATACAACACACATTAGCCCACATGGGAATTCAGGAGGATTTTTGTCGTGGTATATCAGCGTTATATCATAACCCAACAGCCTCACTATTAGCCAATGGTTTCACCTCTACACCTTTCACTATACGTAATGGCGACAGGCAGAGATGCCCACTTTCCCCCCTTCTGTTTGCCCTCATTATGGAACCTCTAGCCGCACGCATTCGTAACAATTCCGACATAACAGGTATACAAACTACCACTAGAGATCATAAAATAGCTTTATATGCGAACAACGTTATTTTATCGCTGACTAATCCCCACATCACACTCCCGAATCTTATAAAAGAGATCGATGCTTACAGCTCCCTATCTAATTATAAGATTAATGCTGACAAATCCAAAATATTAGGATTAAATATAGCGCGCGCTGAAGCTCAGATGCTAAAAACCAACTTTAATTTTAGATGGCAAGTTAAACATCTCAAATACCTAGGGGTATACTTAACCAAATCTTATTCTCGCCTGTATGCTGCTAACTTTCCAAGACTCATTAGCGCGATAAATGCTGACTTGAAACAATGGTCCAAGCTTACGGTCTCTTGGTTCGGTCGTATCGCCTCTATAAAAATGAACATATTACATCGCCTCCTCTATTTATAGCAGACCCTCCCTATTCATGTCCCTACACATGTTCTTAAAAATTTACAACAATCTCTTTCGCAATTCATCTGGGCCGGCCGTAAACCGAGAATCCGTTTGCAACTTTCTTTTAAACACCAGACTAAAGGCGGTCTCGGCCTACCCAATATAACAAAATACTATCAGGCCTCCCATTTAGCACAATGTGTTTTTTGGCACTCTCCCCCATCGCAGCGTGTCTGGACACAAATAGAAGCTGACCTACTTAATCTATATTCACCCTCCTCGTTGCTTTGGACCAAACCCCATCACAGACCTAAACATCTAAACCATGTTCCCACGACTAAATTATCTTTATCTATTTGGGATCGAGTAACTCGAACCTATGAGCTGCGTTCCGATTACCCACTGCTAGTTCCACTGTGGAACTCCAGTGATTTCCTCCCAGGAGTTGATCATAGAGCTTTTCACCATTGGACCCGTCATCACCTTCTCTGCCCATGGGACATAGCCCCCATGAATGTTTTCCCCTCATTTGCGGAACTTAGAAAAATATATAATTTCCCCAACACAATATTCTATCAATATTTACAAATTAGACACTTCTACAACTTCCTGCCTAAACCAGCCCTCACAGATCAGTGTTCTCCACTAGAATCACTCTGCAGACATCCAATCTCAACGAGAGCCCTCATATCTACATTATACCAATTGATCAACAATTTTGGCCTTCCACCTAAAGAACCTCATGAAATTGCATGAGAGAAAGATTCAGGGGAAACTATAGACTCCAAAGAATGGGCTAAGATTAGAACTAACCTAGCCAAAACCTCTATCTCCGTTCGAATCAAAGAAAACTCATTTAAAATCTATAGTAGATGGTATTTGGTTCCATCTCTATATTTCTAGCCTCCTCGGACAGATGTTGGAGGGGTTGTGAGTGTAGGGACTCCCTGCTGCACGTTTGGTGTGTCCCAAGATAACTTCATACTGGCAACAAGTTCATGAGTTGATATCCTCCATTACAGATATTCAAATGCCTGATACACCTCTTTTTTCAATACTCCATAGAACAATTCCTAGGGGTAAATGTATCAAGCTGAGAGTTTTCCAGCGGGTTTGAAAAGTGGAGATGTTGCTTATAGCAACCAATCAGATTCTAGCTATCATTTTGTAAAATGTACTAAATAAATGATAGCTAGAATGATAGCTAGAATCTGATTGGTTTTTCAAACCCGCCGGAAAACTCTCAGCTTGATACATTTACCCCCTAATGTTTCTCGCCCAACCCAAAAACTAATTAGGCATACGCTAACTGTTTGATTGCATCGCACTGGAACACCACGATCCCACCCTCGCTTACCAAACTTCATTTGGTCATCATACCGCTTGGAGAATATTACAGCTACTATTAATGATACCCCAATACAATTTCAAGCGGTGTGGACCCTCTGGACATCTTTTTATGAAGCAGAACCAGGGCCGGATTTACCGCTACGCAACCTAAGCACCTGCCTAGGGCCTAGCGGTTCTCGGGGGCCCAGCTGGGGGGGACAAGAGAAAAAAAAATGCGGCCCCTCCCCCGACTCGTGGGACCCCGGGGGGGGGGGTCGGGTTCCGTGAGACTTGGGAGGGACTACTGTGGAGGCTGGTCTCCACCCTCCCTCCTCTGTGCGGCCTGATGTGTGTCACATGGGACGTCCCATGTGTGAAGGGGATGCACAGAAGACTGCACAGCTCAAGATGTAAAAAGGTAAGTTGGGGGAGGGCTAGGGTCGTATATTAATAGTGTGTGTGTGTGTGTATTATGTGTGTGTGAGGGGCCATTGTCTGTTTGTATTGTGTGTGAGGGGCCATTGTCTGTTTGTATTATGTGTGTGTGAGGGGCCATTTTCTGTTTGTATTATGTGTGTGTGTGAGGGGCCATTGTCTGTATTATGTGTGTGTGAGGGGCCATTGTCTGTGTGTATTATGTGTGTGTGAGGGGCCATTGTCTGTTTGTATTATGTGTGTGTGTGAGGGGCCATTGTCTGTTTGTATTATGTGTGTGTGTGAGGGGCCATTGTCTGTTTGTATTATGTGTGTGTGAGGGGCCATTGTCTGTGTGTATTATGTGTGTGTGAGGGGCCATTGTCTGTGTATTATGTGTGTGTGAGGGGCCATTGTCTGTGTGTATTATGTGTGTGTGATGGGGCCATTGTCTGTTTGTATTATGTGTGTGTGTGAGGGGCCATTGTCTGTTTGTATTATGTGTGTGTGTGAGGGGCCATTGTCTGTTTGTATTATGTGTGTGAGGGGCCATTGTCTGTGTGTATTATGTGTGTGTGAGGGGCCATTGTCTGTGTGTATTATGTGTGTGTGAGGGGCCATTGTCTGTGTGTATTATGTGTGTGTGAGGGGCCATTGTCTGTGTGTATTATGTGTGTGTGTGAGGGGCCATTGTCTGTTTGTATTATGTGTGTGTGAGGGGCCATTGTCTGTGTGTATTATGTGTGTGTGAGGAGCTGTTTGTGGGAGGGAAATAGGTTTATTTTTTAAATGGTAACACTATTAATTTAATGTTCTGGTTGGAGGGAGGCCTAGTTATAAAATGTGGGTGCTATATTGATTTAACACTGGGGCTGGTTGGAGTTCACTAAATTTCATGTACCCATTTTTTTTCCCAAATAGGGTCTCCAACATTCCAGGATCCAGACAAGCAGCAACTAATCTAAAGACACAGCAGCCACAACTGATGAAAGTGAGAAGAACAGGTAGGAGAGAGCAGCACAGTCTGCCAACTATCCTGAATCTGGTGGGATTTATATTATGAGGATGTCTGACTTGTTTAAATGTTGCACTATGGGATTCATGCAGAAGACTGACATATTAACATGATTATTACATTCCAGCACTTTTTCATGTTTCTGTAGGTAGAGGGCTGCAGTCAGTAACTGTAGTAGCAGATGGTCTATGACGTGGTAGTGATAGGAGACTGCTGTTTTTTCATTACTGGGCTTACTAACCCTGAACTACAGTTTCTTGGCATGTTAATTATCTTTAACTAAACTTAGGTGTTAATCATAAAGTACAATTTGTGTGAATTGAAAGGTAAGCTGTGGTGGAAGTGGGGTGTATATGGTAGTAGGCCATACCGCTACTTCTCATGCTGCCTTCATTGTAAAATAATAAAATTCCATCCACTTGTTTACATTCCCATTACATTTTTCATACCGCCACTTCTAAACTTCCACTTCGACCACTGAGCTTAATATTCATCATATGGAGTATATGACCAGTATAATTCAAAATTCTGGTAGATCCTTTGACAAAATATGGGGTCTATGGACATTATTATTTAACTGCTGGGACCACAGTGTGATGCAGTGTAATGATAAAGGAGGGTACAGTGTGATGAGAGGGACAATAATGAGGGGCCACATGGTGATGCAGGAGGAGCAGCGTGATGTGCGGCGGCACATAGTTTACCCTTCTACTTAACTATAGGAGTATATGCTATGCTAAAAAAAATATAATGCTATGGATTGTTTCAGGGAGGCAGGGGGGTGTGGGGGGGCTGGGGAAGGCGTCTGGGGAGGGGGGGGGCGTGTGGGGTGCCCCGGGGGGGCCCAAACCAATAACTTGCCTAGGGCACCATGAGGTCTAAATCCGGCTCTGAGCAGAACCTTTCCTTATCTACCTTTTGACATTCTAATATCTAAATCTTCTGTAACACTCGCTATTTTGAGCTGGCTGGTCAAAAGAGTCAAATGCGTCTTTCCGTGATCTCCTCCAATTCTATCTCCTTCCACACCTCCCCTTGATTTCCCCCCTCCATCTTTTACTTCATTCCCCAATATGTCTTCCCATTCCTACAAGTTTCTTCTTTTTGAATTGTATACACCTATCCATCATTCTGGTTACACTGTCCCTCATGACTATCATAATATTATATGTGGTAACCGCTGCAATCTTTTTACATTGTTTGATTTACTCTATGTATGCAATTCCTCTGTGTTGCTATATATTTGTAAACTTGCTCAAATAAAAAATAAAAATTATATTTTAAAAAAAAATAATGTAGCGGAGGAAAAAAAGCAAAAATGACATGATTTTAGGAAAAAAAAATAGGGATCCAAAAACCAAAACACGCAAGGGCGGTTTTGCCAAAATCAAAAAACGAAGTTAATTCAGATCCAAAACCAGAACACAGGTCAGTGAACATCTCTAATGAACAATATATAGTGTTATGTTTACTAGTAGTACTTCGCTATGTCAGACTACCTTTTTAACAGTTTATAGTGTCATGTTTACATATATATATATATTTTGTGACAAAAGCCTGCTACTCCTGAAGCACACGCAAACAACTTCTTCCTTTTATGCAGTTTTATTGTCAGGATGATAAATGTTTTGACACCATACGAATTTCACACAGATTCTGGAGACCCTAAAGGCTAGCTAGACAAAGACCAGCCAGATTCCCCAGCGTTGGTCTCCCTGAACAAATGAAACAAGCAAGGTTTTATACATGACACGCCTCCCACAGCCCTAGCTTGATAGGCAGGTGACACACCCACCTTCCCTTTAAGAGGAAACTCCCATCAAACTTTAAACTATTGTTTGTCACACATATCTTTATCATCAATCTAGGTGCATTACTGCACAAATGTTTCACTCTACTTCCATGCTTCCATTGTCAGCTAAATGCCACCCTTTGTTACAATATATATATATATATATATATATATATATATATATATATATTTTAGTGGCAAATGTATATAGGTAGATGGTTAAAAACCCAGCTGGTCTGCAGGAGCAGGCTGCAGACAAGGTTAAATTTTCCCTGGGCTGCTCTTTCAGCACATGCACAGGTGTTCCAGATGGTTGTAATTAATTTGCTGTGGTTGGTTTGTAGTGCTGGGGTGGAGGATAAAAGCACTGTTTGTATTTTTGGGAGGGGCCACTGATGCCAGTTAGTGGCCGGCTAGTAGTGAGAAGACTAGTGTGTAGCCAGATGAAGAGTTGTGGGAGAATTGTGAATCTTTACTGGAAATGTCTGCTGTAACCACCACTGAAACTGTGTGCATGTGTTCACAACACTGTGCCATGCTGCTTTTGCCCCCCCCTTCATCACACTGTGCAATGCTGCATTTGCCCCCCTTGCCTACTTTCCTAAGCTTGTTGTAGCTACTCTCTGTGCCGCTCCTCACTGAATATGTTGTGTGTGATGACGTCACACGCGACATTCAGTGCGAATGGAGCAGGAAGGAGGGGCGCCAATGCCACCATCAGATAAGTATATTTTATTTGTTTTGCTAAGTAGCACCCTTCTCCACTCCACTAACGAAGAGGGCGGAGCTATCAGGCCTTGGGGCTCATCGGGGAATAACCCTGCACCCCAGCGGGTCAGTCCAACGCTGCCCTTATGGCTGCCTGCTGCACCCTGGTAGCTTCTTGTAGTGCTTTATTTGCATATTTTTATTATCGTTTATTTATAAGGCACCACAAGGTTTCCGCAGCGCCGTACACAGTACAAACAATGGACAGTACAGGGAATAACAGTACAAAACAATAAACGAGTAGTACCAAGACTTCAGAGGCTCCAGGCAAGGCAAATATATTGAAGTTGGAGCAGAAGAAAAGGTAGAGAGACAAGAGGGAGGAAGGCCCTGCTCATACGAGCTTACATCCTAAAGGGAGGGCAAACAGACGGCTGGCACAAAGGGAGTCAGAGGAGGGGAGCAAGCGCTCCCCTCTTCTGAGGAGGAGCGAGGTGAAGAGAGCGAGCATGGAGAAAGGGTTAGGTGGAAGGCTGGTAGGCTTTGCGGAAGAGATGAGTTTTGATTGCCTGTTTGAAAGAGCACAAGTTAGGGGACAAACGGATGGAGTGTGGGAGGTCATTCCAGTGCAGGGGGGCAGCTCGGGAGAGGTCTCGAATTCTAGAGTGGAATGAGCTGATCAGAGTGGAGGAGAGGCGACGGTCATTGGCTGATCGCAGGGACCGGGCTGGAGTGTGGATGGAGAGGAGATATAAGGGGCAGTAGAGTGGGAAAGAGCCTTGTAGGTTTGTGTAAGAAGTGTAAAAAGGATTCTGTAAGGGAAGGGGAACCAGTGTAGGGCAAGGCAGTGAGGGGAGGCAGAAGAGCGGCAAGAAAGGAAGATAAGCCTCGCAGCCGCATTGAGTATAGAACAAAGGGGGGCGAGGTGAGAGCGGGCGAGGAGAGGGTTGCAGTAGTCAAGCTAGGAAATGATAAGCACCTGGATAATAGTTTTGGTTCGTTCATGAGATAGGAAGAGCTGGATGTGGGCTATGTTGTGAAGTTGGAATCGACAGGATTGGGCAAGGGATTGAATGTGGGGGGCAAAAGAGAGAGAGGAGTCGAGGGTGATGCCCAGGGAGGGGAGTTGGAGGACAGTAGAGATAGTGGAATTGTTAACAGTGATGGAGAGATCCAGATGGGATGAGGACTTGGAGGGAAAACAATGAGTTCGGTTTTTGCAATGTTAGTTTTGAGAAAGCGTGAGGACATCCAAGAGGAGATGTCAGAGAGGCAGTCAGATACACGAGAGAGGATGGGGGGGAAGATCAGGAGAAGACATTAAAGTTGAATATCATCGGCATATAGGTGATACTGAAGACCGAATGTAGTGATGAGAGCACCTAGGGAGGTAGTATAGAGTGAGAAGAGTAGAGGGCCAAGAACAGAGCCCTGAGGGACTCCTATAGGGGAGAGGAAGGGGGGGATGATCCAGAAATGGAAACAGAGAAAGAGCGGTTGGCGAGGTATGAGGTGAACCATGTGAGGACAGAACCAGAAAGACCGATAGAGTGAAGGGTCTGCAAGAGGAGGGGGTGGTCCACGGTGTCAAAGGCTGCGGGTAGGTCCAGGAGGATGAGGAGGGAGAAGTGACCCTGGATTTAGCAGAGAGGAGATCATTAGTTAGATTGGTGAGGGCGGTTTCAGTGGAGTGGAGGGGGCGGAAGCCAAATTGGAGAGGGTCAAGGAGATAATTATCTGAGAGGTGACAGGTGAGGCGGTTGCAGACAATTCGCTCGAGAAGTTTAGAGGCATAGGGGAGAAGTGAAATTGGGCAGTAGTTGGCGAGTGAGGTGGGATCAAGATTAGGGTTTTTTTAGAATTGGAGAGATAAGGGCATGTTTGAAGGAGTAGGGGACAGTGCCAGTGGAGAGAGACAGGTTGAAGAGGTGAGCTAAATAAGCACATACAGTGGGGGAGAGGGAGCGGAGAAGGTGAGGGGATGGGATCTAGGTGGACGGGGGAGAGGAAAGAATGAAGGAGTGGACTTCTTCGTCCGTAGTAGGACGGAAGGAGCACCAGGGTGGGATGTGGGAAGAGGGCGGAGCGAAGAGAAAGGCAGAAGAGGGAAGGGAGAAGGAGATGCCCTCAATTACGGAGGATAAAAAGGAGGCAAAATCAGCAGAGAGGGAGAGTGGGAGGAGGGGTGAGGAGAGAAGTGAACGTGGCAAAGCGGCGGCGGGCATTGGAGGACTGAGAAGAAATGAGGGACTTAAAGAAAGATTGCTTAGCAAGGGAGAGGGTGGAGCAGTAGGAGGAGAGGATGAACTTGAAGTGAAGGAAGTCAGCCAGGGAGTGAGAGTTCCTCCAGAGGCGTTCAGCAGCACGAGTGCACTTCTGGAAGAAGCGGGTGAAATTGGAGTGCCAGGGTTGGGGAATTAAGCAGCGGCAGACAGAGGTGGCAGGGGTGACAGCATCCAAGGCAGTGGTGAGAGAGTGGTTATAGAGAGAGGTGGCTTGGTCAGGGCAGACCAGGGAGGGAAGAGGGGAGAGTAGAGTTTCAAGAGTGGAGGAAAAGGAAGTAGGGTCAACAGCGTCACGATTGCTCCTAGTGAGGGTAGTTTTAGGGAGGGAAGAGGCAGGGAAAGATGACAGATTAAAGGAGAGTAGGTGGTGGAGAAGTCGGGAGATCACATAGATGAGAGAAGACAAGATCAAGGGAGTGACCAAGGCAGTCTGTGGGGGAGGAGGTCCACTGAGTGAGGCCAAGGGAGGAAGAAAGGGCCAGAAGTTTGATGGAGGCAGGGTCAGAGGGGAGATCAATAGGGATGTTAAAGTCACCAAGTATGATAGAGGGGAGGTCAGAGGAAAGAGGAAAGGTAGTGGGGGGCTGTAAAAGACTGAGACACGGAGGTGAATGGGGGAGAAGAGGCGGATGGAATGGATATCGAAGGAAGAGAAGGAGAGGGATGGTTCAGAGGGAATGACCCGAAAAGTGCAGTTAGGGGATAGAAGGAGTCTCACTCCCCCACCTGGACGGTCATCCGGTCTGGTGGAGTAAGTGAAAGAGAGGCCACCATGGGAGTGAGCGGCGGGGGAGGCAGTGTCCGCAATAGAGAGCCAGGTTTCGGTGATAGCAAGGAGGTTAAGAGAATTGGAGATGAAGAGGTCATGGATAGCCGGCAGTTTGTTGCAGATAGATCTGGAGTTCTAGAGGGCACAGGAGAAGGGGAGGGAGGGAAAGGGCGTGATGTGGAGGACAGTGGCAGGGTTGATGGAGCTAGTGGAAGCATTAAGGTATGGGCAGGGAGGGGGGCTAGGGGAGAGGATGGGAATAGAACAGGAGTGCAGAGGCATGTTGAGAGACAGGAGACAAGGGGTGGTGGAGGGGTGAGAGAACCGAGGTAAAAGAAGCAGGAGAAGGAGTCAGAGAGGAGAGGCAGAGGTGTGGACAAGTGCCGTAACTAGACATTTAGTGCCCTGGGCGAGACAGGGCACCGGCACCCCCCATCTAAGTGGGAGTGTCAATAGTCGAGTGGGCGTGGTCAACCTACTGTGGGGGCGTGGCTAGCACTTTACAAGTTCTAAACCGCACTGAAACCCCTCCCTCCCCATTCTTCACGGTCTGGCTTTGTAAGGATCTTTATGTAATAAGCCTCCATAGAATCAAAGTACTTTAAATGCAGCTGTCACATGCTAGCTGTATAAAAAATGAATTTTTTTTTTAAATAAAACTCACTGAAACAAATTAAAACATAATTGTAACGGTACCATCTGTATCACACTGCTACTTCATCCCACTGTGCCCTCCATCACAGTTTCTCCTTTATCACACCGTGCCATGGAGCCATCTTTATCACATTGTGCCCCCTTATCACCATCACACGAAATTATATTATATATATATATATATATATATATATATATATATATATATATATATATATATACACACATACACACACATACAATATAAAGAGCCTCCTAGTGTCCGCCATACAATACAGAGAGCATTCCTGTGACCACCATACTATATGGAGAGCATTCCTATGACCGCCATACTATACGGAGAGCATTCCTGTGACCTCCATACCATACAGAGAGCATTCCTGTGACCACCATACTATACAGAGAGCATTCCTGTGATGGAGAGGGTGCAGAGGTTACAGCTGTATTTCGGGGGTTCAGGAGTCAGAATTGACAGGTGTCAGGGATCAGAAGGAAGGGAAACATATCTGGATAGAAACAGAGGGAACTGATATGCAGGGCAAGGAAACATCAATGATGGGGGCTCTTTACTGTACCAAAAGTTGGGAGGGGCACTGGAGTTATAGTTATCAGGAGCAGAGGTGAGAGTGTTTTTTTAGATTTTTTTTTTACTATGTAACATAGAGGGGAAGGTAGCGGGCGGCTGCTGCGCCCCCGCGGGCTTGCGCCCGGGGCGACGGCACCGCCTGCACCACCCTAGTTACGGCTCTGGTATGGCCAACAATAGTGCAGTAGGCTTGTAATAAAATGAATAAAAGTAAAAGTAATAAAATGAACAAAAGTAAAAAAAATAAAGAGAGTAGAATTTCAAGGCAAAAACAATTAGGTAACACTGAAGAAATAAAGACATGGTAAAATACCAGGCAAAAACGATAGATAACGCAAAGAGAACAAATAGGCAATGCTGAAGAAACAATACCAGGCAGAGAGGACAGGGAATACTAAATGCAGGTGGTGAGTGATCACGGGTAGTCCAGAACAGGAGAATCCACAGAAGCCGGTGTACTCGGGGTGGTAAGCAAGAACACAGGTGAGTCCATGGGGAAAGTTGCGGTGGGTCCAGGGAAGGGTGAAATTGAGTCCAGGAAAGAGTCCATGGGAACAGGAAGTAGGAGGGAGAGAGTTAAATGAGGACCAGAGAGAGGAATGGGGCAGATGGAGACCACAAGAGATTAGGGCAGGAGAAGAGACGGAGGGGGTTCACTGGGCATCTGTGGGGACAGGCAGCGGCAGCAGGAAGAGGGCAGCAGAGAGAGACACTAGGCCAGGGAGTGGATTGAGGGAGCGGAAGAGAGCAGGACCAGGCTGCTGCCTATCGTGACTGATTACGGCTGGGCGGGGGGAGGTGCAGAGAGCGGAGGCAGCATCAGGAGCTTGACCGACGAGAAGCAGATGGCAAGAAGCAGCAGGACATCGAAGCAGGAAACAGCAGGACACAGCGGAGGAGAACACAGCAGGAACGGCTTGAGGGGAAAGAAGGCCAAACCCGCATCGTGGAGTGGCAGCGTCGTCGGGAGGCCAAGACCAGTCAGGATTAGAGCAGAAGGCGGCGGCTGCAGAACACTGGGCTGCAGGAAGTCATCAGGCCAAGGACAGCAGGCAGGAGGACGATGGGCAGCAGGAGACCGCAGGAGTAGAGGTGAGTAGACCGCCCGGAGAGTAGGCCCAAGCCAGGGCCTGTGGTAAACTGTGGCCAATGGACGGAGCACTCAGGAGGATCACAATATCTGACCATGGATGGGCAGGCGAGCAGCAGTGGCAGGCAGCAAGGAAGGCATCTCCAGAGGCATAATTTGGGGCCCAGAAGAGAAAACAAGCTGGGCTCCAGCGGAGAGCAGCAGGGCACGTCTGCCAGGAACAGGAAGTGAATACTCCATGTTAGGGCACTGTAATACAGTCTTTTTTCCCAAATCCAAATAAATGAGTATCTGGCTCTCTCTCAGAAACATTATTTTTCAACTCAGCATATTGTAAAGGGTCATACTCCATCACAGCACAAATGTGCTTCAAGTCCTGGCTTTTGTCTCTCTCCATATTGAGACTTTGATACACCTGTATGCAATCTTTATGGACTCATCCGTTCCTTCAGCCTCCAGTACCACCTCTATGCTGAAGACACTCAACTCTACCTCTCATCTCCTGATCTATTCCCTCCTCTATCTGGTGTTCAGTTGCCTCTCCACCATCTCCTCCTTGATGTCCTTACACTTTCTCATATGTAACATGGCCAAAACTGAACTCATTGTCTTCTCTCCATCAAGAGTTTCCTCCCCTCCCGACCTCCCTATAACTACTACTACTACTACTACTACTACTAGTTCCACTACTCCGCTGCCTGGATTTCACTCCTGACTTCTCCCTCTCCTTCGCCCCTCACTTTCAATCTCTTGCCCAATCCTGTCGCTTCTAGCTCTGCAACATCTCCCGTGTCAAACCCTTTCTCTCCCAGGATGCCACCAAACTCTTATCCACTCACTAATCATTTCTCAACTCGACTACTGCAACCTTCTCTTTACTGGCCTCCCCCGCACCCATCTTGCTCCTCTTTGAGCTATACTTAAAGCTGCAGCAAGACTTCTATTCCTCTCTCGATGCTTCACATCTGCCATATCTTACACTGTCTCCCCTTTCACTACATAATCCTCTTCAGAGTCCTCACTTTCACATACAAGGCCCTCTCCAACTCTACTGCTCCCTACATCTCCGGTCGGCAATGAGTGTCACCTTTCCTCCCCTCTGGTAACCATATCTTGCTTCGTTAAGCTGGGTACACACTACAGAATTTTTCACCAACTTTTTATGCCGATCGATTTTACATGCAATCGATGGTCCGATCGCTCGCTCCATGGACTGCATACACACTAGCCTTGTTTAAGACGATAAAGGGAAGAGCTGACATCCCTTTAGCGACTTTTTACAGCCATGTTGTCGTGAGCAATAATTTTAATTTCGTACACACTGAAGCATCATTTGCGGGGCATGTAACGATATACCAAAGACATTAGCATAAAGGGGCAGAGCTTTCACTATAGTTAAAACTCAAAGCTGCATAAAAAGAGAAGGCAACACTGCCTCTTCATTCATTCATATAAAATAGAAGTTTATTACCGTACATAAAATTTAGAAAACCATTTAAGTGGTAGCGTGCAATGCAATGATTATTCCCTAATAATAAAATCCCTTCGTTTGTAATATGTATGGAATGCTCCATTCTTTGTGGGCATCATCACTGATTGGTCTACAGCAGAAACGAACGCCCATGTCTGAGTGTATAAAATGACAGAGGAACCTGACTGGCGCCGAGGAGCGTGAGAAGATGGCGAATGAGAAAGTGTCATTGGGTGTTAAGGTTGAGGAGAAGGTGTCAGTGAGGGTTGCGGGTGAGGAGAAGGTGTCAGTGGCGGTTGCGGGTGAGGAGAAGGTGTCAGTGGGGGTTGCAGCTATGGAGACAGAGTCAGAGATGGTGCTGGAAGGGCCAAAAAATTTTGAAAAAGTTAAGGTGGGGGATGGAGATACTCAAGAAGAGCAAAGAGCAAATCAAATGAGCCCAAGAGAGGTGGAGATGATGGTCAAAGTACTGGACCAGGACGACTATGACATTAAAAAAAGGTCAGTACCAGATGTATTGTACCTGCTTGAAGTACTTTATTTCATTCTAGTTTCACGCGAAGCAATGTAAACGTGTAATTTGTAACATAGATTTTTTGTTTGTCAGAATGAAGAATTAATGCTGAGAAGGCATGTTTAGATACCACTGATACCACTAATGTAACACCTGTTATCAAACAAGAAAAAATTGAAAAAGAAAAAGATATGAAAGAAGTTAGGCACAAAGGTATTTCAGTGAACATGTATAGACAACTAAATGCTTTGGGCACATACGTGTACCGTTATAATAACCAAAATGGCGCCTGTTTCCAGAATGTATGGAGGTTAAGCCCGCTATTATTGCGATTGCGCCACAGGGACCAAAGCATAAACTGATCTCGGACAGTGTGCAAGGTGAGAAAATTAGAGTATTTCTGGCATTGGATATATAAAGATATAGAAGTTTAATGATAAACATTTCTTATTTTCTTGTTTCGTAGGTAAAGCAATCAAAGGGAATAGAAACCCAAGCGACATCAAGACCTGTTCTGCCACAAACCAGTAGAACTTTTAAAGTGTAATACTATTTTTTTTTTCACCTGTCATATTGTCAAAATTTTTGTACTTTTTTCCTGCAATAAAACAGTTGCATGAACACTGTGTGGTTTATTCATGGTATTTTACAAATATTAGTTAATAAAGGTTAATATGACATTATAACTTTAATAGTTTATAAAGGTTAAATGTGAATAAATTGCCAACATAGATGCAAAGGGTAAGAACACACGTGCTTAATACATGTATAATGGTCTGCAGCAAGACAGGTGCAATATACATCTATACAAAACACAAGCCTGTGATGTGTGGATACCGCACGACATGGGACTGGTGCAGACATCACAAATTTACATACACATGCCCCCCATGTCGAGGAAGTATCGGAGGATTGTCGTGGATTGGTCGGAAGTTTATACACACTACACAACGGAAACGAGATGGGAATGAAAATATTTAATGGTACGACCAACCAAATGAGGCGACAATCGTCCATTTGGGCAGACTTTTGACCATCGTGTCACTACACACACTGCCTCGACTTTTGAACGAGCGGTCGTATGTCAGCTGGTTTAGCTGATTATTGGACAAAAACCCTGTAGTGTGTACCTAGCTTTATTCAAGATTTGTTGTCCCCCAGCACTGTAACGATCTCCCTCATTCTATCAGACTATCTCCAGCATGTATAGCTTCAAACGGTCAATGAAAACCCACCTGTTTAGGAAAACCTAGCAGTCTTTCAATTAAGCATTTCATAATTTAGTATACCTCACCCTTTTTCAACCTCCATCTTTCCACTCTTGCTTCTTAACCTCATATCCCCTTACATTGGTTCACCCCATGTGTCAACCATTTGCCTGCCCCTTTCCATTTAGATTGTAAGCTCTAGTGAGCAGAACCCTCTTCTCCTGTTCTCATTACCCATAATTTTTGTTCACCAGCTATACAGTGCACCTCCTCCTTGGGTTCCCTGCCCATTGACTCTACTCTTCCATTGTCTTTGCACCTCTTGCAGTGGCTCTAAACCTGTTAGTTGTGCACACGCTAATGGGAACAGGTATCAGCCTGTGCTGAATATATCCTTTGTACCCCGGAGCTGTGTTGAAAGTTGTAGTGTTACTTGTTTACTTTATTGTACTGTTATACCATGTACTGTCTTGTTGTTTGCCCTCTGTATGGCGCTGTGGACTTCATGTGGTGCTATATAAATAAAGTTTAATAATAATATTAACAAAAAAGCACATGCTTTAAGGGAACACACACCCTTTCACAGCTTTAATATAAGTAATAGGACTAAAATATTGAATCAGAAGGGATTTTTCCCAATTGAAGCAGATTGGTGGTTGCTTTATCTGGATCAATTTCAAATATAAGAGAGGGATTGTAGGAGATCCAAATAGGTTGAACTTGATGGACTGGTGTCTTTTTTCAACCTCATCAACTATGTTACTAATTTCAAAATGTGGAGTGTGTCTTTTCATATCTGAAAAGGACAGAAAGTCACATTACTGGTAATAAGTAGAGCCAGTAGAAGATTACTTCATACGCAAAACAAAATGGGTTAGGATTGAAAAACACATACACAACAATTAATTCTGCATTTGAGATATGAACAACATGGCAGTGGAAAAGCCAGGCCTGACTAAGAGTATCAGTAGTAATTAATCACTCTAATTATGTCATCTCATCAGTCTAAATTTGTGACTGTGCACCTTACCTCATCTCATAAATTCATAGGGCCAATATGTAACAATTCCTATTTGTTATGTCAGTGGTGCTGGGCAAATAGTTATCAGAGTCACAGTGTGGCTAGATAAAAGTAGACATGGACATTCTACTTTATTGACATAGCCTAGAAAGTAATGACAAGCAAGAGAAAGTGTGGACTGGATACATATGCAGTAGTAGTGATATACACATTATAATTGTTTCATCTTCTGTGACTCCTTTGAGGTGATTTCTTTATTCTTTTCAAACATGCCAACAAGCAACAGTGTCTAGTGTCTTGAGGCTGCTCCTGAGGCCACAGACAAGACACATGAGAGCAAGAGAAGGGACCATTGGCAAGACACTGCAAGGTGGAGAGAAAACCATTGATAATGCATACGAGGAAGTGACCCCCTGACAAGACACAAAGAGGAGAGGGCATAACAATTATGACATGGAGTATATCATACTAACAACAGACATAGGAAGAGGGGGCATTGAGAAGACATAGGCCGATTTGGCCACAAGCAAGATATAAGGAGAGGGGATTAAAAAAGACACAAGATAAAAACAGTATAACAACATATTGTGGTTAAAGGGGGACAAAACAAAACACAGGGAGGAGAGGGAGTAATGGTAAGATACAAAAGAAGGAAAAAGGCGAAATAGACAAGACACAATAGAGTGGACGAGTGTCACGAACGCCCAGCCTGTCCCAGATACAGCAATCTGAACAGCTGGCCGAGACTGGTGTTACCTTAATTAATTAACAATAAATACACCTTTTCTGCCACCACAAAGGATTTATTATGGTGTTCTTACATTCACCAAAACCACTTATTAAAGTTTCACACTTCACATCACATACACATGTAGCATGAGCCTCCTTGAGGCTTCGTAAGTTCACAAAGAATCACGGAGAAATATGCTAGATTAAATATGTTTAATCTGAAAAATATTTCCAAGGCTTATTTACAAAAAGGTAATAAACAGACATACCATAGGTTGCATATGCATTTTAAAAAATAAAATAGGAAATAAAATCAGAGTACTACTTAGGAGGTAGTCTTGCTGTGTGTGAGGGAACACAAAGAAAAGGATGGGACATTTCAGTCTTGATAGTCCCCCTCATGAAATGCACACCTTATTGTCTAAGGCAGAATATTTTAAATCCTTCTTACAGGCTCTTTACCCCCACCTTAGCAATTTACACTTTCAATTAAGTCAGATTGATTCCCAAAATGACACAGAGATTTCCCCCCGGAAGTAAATTATCACTAAGATATATGTTTGGGCACCTCAGAGAACCTCTGATCTTTCTGCCTGGCTAAGCCTAACTCCTCTGCATACAAAAACCACTCAGATATCTGTCTCTGGGCCTGGCTACTTTCAAAAGACCATTGACACATGCCAAGGTCAGACTCAGGTCAGTTAACCAAATACACTTTGAAAGGTTATATTAAAATATTCACAGTGTTATACATAGATTCAACAGAAAATAACAATCAGTCATTAGATATACTACATTTCGGCACAATGAGACAACAGAGTGGACATAGACAAAATATAAAGAAAACACATGGGATGTAGACTACAGAAGGAGGAAAGAGGTATAGACTAGAGAAAGGTGAGAAGAGAGAACACAGACAAGACCATGAAAGAGATGGGTCATAGACTATACAGAGATAAGAAGATGGAACACAGACAAGACACATGGAAAATATGGGGCATAGACTAGACACAAGAGAAAAGATGTGAGTATAGACACCTGGGGGTAAATGTATGAGCGTGCGGGTTCTTCAACACCCGCGTGTTCAGCGTGTTCGGCGATTAAATTTCAAGCGGCGCTGCAATGTAAAGAGAAGTTTCCCTTTACAATGCAGCGCCGCTTGAAATTTAATCGCCGAACACGCTGAACACGCGGGTGTTGAAGAACCCGCACGTTCATACATTTACCCCCTGGTCACTTCCTGCAGTTAAACTGAAATATCTCGGACCCTGGCTCTGCGTCACAGAAACTTCTGGATATATGGGTAGTTGCATGGTATATTGCATACTGACACTTGGAGAAGTTTATTTTGGAAGAATATGCTGTATGTAAAATTTTTCAATAAATAAATAAGTTGTGCTCCTTGACATCATTTTGTTACCACTTGTTATATCTGTGTCCTGAATGTAATCATCACCCTAACCCAGATAATGTTAGATGGTATCTCAATTAGAATTCTGGTGTCCAGAAAACTATTGATCTTTCTGAATTATCTTTGCAATATCTCTCAGTCCTGATATGTTAGGGTGTCTCCGTTTATATGACTTACTTATTTTTGTTTGCTTATGAATGTGTTCTGCCTGGTTGTGGGCAGTATCAAAATGGAGGGATAGGCACTTGGAGGAAACACCAAAGGAAAGCCACAATAAAATATGCCCTTACAATTGTGCTAAATCATGAAGACATTGGGTACTTTGGCATTCCCCCACCTTTTTAGGTAATTAGTACATTGTTCTGAATGTAGGATAGCTGGAAGGAATCACCAGGGCCAGCAATAGATTAAGTGGGAAAACGCTTTATTATTGCTAAAAATACAAATTTGTACACAGTCTTGCAGATATGGAGCACTTAAGGGCTCATGGTAGCCCTGAACCATGTAGAAAATATGCACCCTGTAACTAGTTTCGAAGTACAATACTTCTTCCTCAAGTATCAGATGTAAACAATTAAGCATTTGATCTATTGTGGCTTTCCTTGATATTTTCACTTAGTGCTCTCCATTGATACTACAACATATATAACTGTGTGTCGTTGACCCTTGTTTCTAATTGGGACAGAGCAGCTTGAATTAAGATTTTGCTATTTGATTAAGGGAATCTTTCACTGGACTATTTTGGATAATAACAATATCTATTGTGGGTATCTCTGACTTTAGAACACCTCTGTAGTATCTTTGTTTGGTTATAGGCACTAGTACCATGATAAAGGCGCACAGAATGGACTGTAAGAGGTAACTGGACAAGGGTAAGTGCAATTCTTACCCAAGCCCTCTACATATTAATAAAGGAAAAAGATGTTTGAGAGAAAGCAGTGCCTCATTAATGGGTTCAGGCCTTCCTAGGCTAATATATAATACCCCCTTGTCTTATATTCCAGGTTATTATGCCATATGTAAAAACTAACTTGTCCTTGATTTGAAATCCAGCATCCTTTACTACTCATTTGACCCGCTCATCGTGTCCCTGCAGAGCGGCTTATCTCTGCAGGAGCTTGTGATTGGTCACTAGTACTTAAAATGGCAGGGAGGGCTTAGCCTCCCTGCCGGTGATAGCGTATATGCCCTGCATTCATGAAGCCTGCTGTTTTGCTGAAACATTTGTCTATACTCTGTCTGTTGCCCGCCAGTTACTTCCAGTCTCAATACCCCATCATGACCTGACACCTAAAACAAACTCTTGCTACTCTGAGTTCAAGTCCTGGGAGTACCTGAGCACCAGTGGAAATATCGCTCTCTTTGGGAAAGATGAAGACCTCTCACATACCTTGTTCTAAGTGTTTATCTGGTGTCCAATGGAGACCGAACCACCAAATCCTGCTCTGGGAATCAATCAAATCCAGACACTATCACAAATGGTACAAGAGCTTTCTGTTTGGTTGTCTGCCCAGGATGAGGCTTCCAGAGCATCATTATCATCATCATCATTTATTTATATAGCGCCACTAATTCCGCAACGCTGTACAGAGAACTCATTCACATCAGAGCATCCCAGGCTCGTTGATGGAACCCATATTGGACACCCCTTTCAAGTATCACCCTACGAGTTAAGTTACCAGAACCTGTCATTGATGAGATCTTCACCTTTATCAACCCCCTTTCTCATAGAACCAGATATGTTTGCTGGTACTCAGTTGTCCCCAGGATTTAATCTCGAGTAGTGGTAACTTAACTCAATAGGTGGGCACCACAGAGGACTAGGCAGTGGGGTGTTGATCAGAGATCTCTGTGGCAACCAGGATGCATGATGCACCTGGACCAGATTTAGCAGGTATTCTGAGTTTGCAATAGACTGCAGTACCAACCTCCACCAGTATAACAGATTGGCAGTGAAGAGTAGAGGATGGTATAGTACCAGCTGTGGCCTGTGTATAGATGGTGCTAGGTAGCAGCACAATGCAAGGAAAGTGCCAGAGCAAGATCAAGCTGTAAATCTGTACTGTGAAACACTGCTGACACAGATGAGTCAGATGGAGCGGACAGCAGACACCACCAACCTGAGGCTGGGAGGTGATCTCACAGACGAGAAGGCAGAGCCATATAACAGGCAAATGGTCGGTCCAGGTAACGATATTCAAAGTCAGGGTCACAAGCAAGAGATCTATCCAAGCAGCAATCAGGGGTGGTCAGGTAACAAGCAGAGTATCAAACAGGCACATAGAGAAGCAAACTTGTGAACACTATAACCAGCAACGGTTGAGTGAAACTGACAGAAGGAGTAGCCAATTAGGGCAGGTGTCAGATTGAGTGCAGGTGAGAGGAGTTCAAGTGATCACACCCAGGCTGACAACAACGCTGCAGCAGGCAGAATGAAAACAGCAGTTACCGGCTGTTCCTAACACCCCCAGACCCCTTCTCTTGAGAAAGGAAGTTGTTCCAAAATTTTATAGAGCACTGCAAACTGTCTAGTACTGAACAACAATAGTAGGAATCATTATTTCATTACTCCAAGGTTATCCACAAATGTGGGTCTTTGGTCTCACAATCACCAGCTCTACTTAATACTGATGTTTTCTTTAATGCTCTGTGGAAGAATATTGTGCAAAGTTCAGATGCACTTAGGTCTTTTCAAGCAGATTAAGGATTTGTTGGTCCAGAACCCAGTTCCAGATACAAAAACTCAAGCAATTGGCTATTAAGATTTACTGACGCATTATGGAAAGGAAAACTGAGAAGGATCTGACTTCCTTTAATCTGTCTCCAACATCTTCTCCTGTTGTGACTGAAACTGCTGAGCCCATGCAGCTTGAAGTCTATAGACTTTCTCAGGAGGAGAAATCTAGGAGATGTTCTTTAGGTCTCTGTTTGTACTGTGTGGAACAAAGGCCATGTGGCCAGGGCCGGATTAACAATGGGCCTGATGGGGCTGCAGCCCCAGGCCTCTCCACAGAAATAGGCCCAAACCAGCCAGGAGTAAAAAAAATAAATGTTTCTTTTGTGAATTCACCTGTTGTGGGGATGGTGGTGAGGCTTCCCTGCTTGCCAGGGGGCAGTCCTGTCATTGGCTGCCTGTTGCTTTCAATCGCAAGGCTGTCTGTTGCCGAGTGGGGTGGGGGCTGCGTCTACAGTGGCTGTGTGTGACTCGTGCTCTACCAACTTTCACTTAGTCCCAGACAGAGGTCAGCGGCGCTCAACACAACAGGTAGGAACAATTTATTTTTAACAGGGGATATGTAACAATAGGGGATATGTAACAATAGGGGATATGTGAAAACAGGCCCAACAAGGGATATGTGAAAATATAATATGCATTGTCAATTGCCCGTGTGTATTAATGTAGGGATCAGTTACTTTTCTTACAACAAAATTACCAACTTTTTCAGTGGAGATTATGCCCTGGTGCCACTGACACTTAACTGTGTTTGACTATTTGTATTTTGAAGTCAGCTCAGATGTATGAACGCTTGAAGAAAGAATAGTTATATATAACAAATCTTATACATTCCCCTTTGGCCATTTGAGGTGTTAGGAGGTATGAAAATAACCAACAACTGATAATCACATTCTCAAACATTAACTGCACAATTTGTAACAATAAAAATCATATTTTGCTCTCTGTATTGGGTGGCTGTCTTATGGCTGCCCTATGTATTGTTTGGTGGTCACAAGGTTACCCTTTGTATTGTGTGGCCGTGACAAGGGTACTGTGTATTGTGTGGGGGTCACATGGGTGCTGTGTATTGTGTGGTGGTCACAAGGGTGCTGTGTGGTCTTCTGCTGCTGTAGCACATCCACTTCAAGGTTGGATGTGCTGTGAAGTCAGAGATGCTCTTCTGCATACCACCCATGATTAATTGAGTTACTGTTGCATTCCTATCAGCTGGAACCAGGCTGTCCATTCTCTTCTTACGTCTCTCATTAACAAGGTGTTTCCACCCACAGAACTGCCGCTCAGTGAATGGTAATGGTTTTGGTTTTGAGCATCGTCCTCTGTAAACTCTAGAGACTGTTGTATGTAAAAATCCCAAGAGACGAGCAGTTTCTGAGGTACTACCACAACCCATATGGCACCAACAATAATTCCACAGCAAAAGTCACTTAGGTAACATTTCTTCTCTAATTTGGTGTTTGGTCTGCAATTTTTGCTAATTCTTGACAATGTGACAATGTCTGCATGCTCTTTGCATTGAGTTTCTTCCACATGAATGGCAGATTAGATATTTGCATTAACTAGCAGGTTTAGAGGTAAACCTAAGCGGATTGTATGTGTGTATATATATACATATATATATATATATATATATATATATATATATATATATATATAGCTCCAGGAGATTCCATAGCGCTTTAAGATTTGGACCAAACAGTATTAAAAGCAATACTGGTAATATATGCAGACAGAGATGTAAGAGGGCCCTGCTCACAAGCTTACAATCTATGGGACAATGGGAGTTTGATACACAACGGTAAGTGCTCCATCATATTGCATATTGGTCCAGCTAGAATGCAGAGGTAGAAATTATTTAGTGGGCTGTATGATCAGTCACACAGCAATGTTGGTCAGAGGTTTTTCATCTTGTGTTAGCTGAGTAGAGGGTGGTAATATGGTAACCTAGGGAGATTAAGAGGGTAGTTGAGGAATATTATAAGCTTGTCTGAAGAGATGGGTTTTCAGAAAACGCTTGAAGGTTTGAAGGCTAGAAGAAAGTCTTATTGTGCGATGGAGGGAATTCCACAAAGTGGGTGCAGCACGAAAAAAGTCCTGTAACCGGGAATGGGAGGATGTGATGAGAGTGGAAGAGATATACACAGATCTTTGGCAGAACGGAGGTGTCGAGTTGGGAGATATTTTGACACAAGTGAGGAGATGTATGTTGGTGCAATTTTGTTGATGGCTTTGTATGTTAGTAGGAGAATTTTATATTGGTGTCAGGCGCCGTCTCCGCACTGACACTTGGGGCAGGAGATGGACGCCTGCACCTTCCAAGCAACCACGTCCTGTTGCCTAGCAGCGGGACGCTATCTCTGCTCACCTGTCTGCAGCCAGCATGTCTTACCGCCAAAATCTCCCTAACCCTATCAGAAGGCACCTTAGTGTATATAAGGCAGCCTCTGACACATGTCTAGTGCCAGAGTATTTGGTCTTAAGCCTTGCTCCAGCGTTTGTTTCTGTGTTGCTGTTATTTGGATTCTGATGCCGGCTTGTTCCTGACTTCTCCTTTGGTTCCTGATTCTGGCTTAGAGTGATATTTGGTATTGACACAGCTTCCTGACCATTCTCCTGCTTCTGATTTGGCTATATCCGTTCCTCTGGTTTTTGACCCAGCTTGCTGACTACTCTTCCATCCTGTATCCTGGTGGGCTATCACCGCTGCCTCAATTGTTACCTCGCCAGCTGACTGATACTGAGTGTCGCGACCTGCACATTCCTTGCAGCCAAGTCCATACCTCCTTGCGGGGGTACCTGGTGAAAACCAGGGACGTGTTAGACTCCGCGCCTCAGTACTCAGTAGCGCCAACTGCTGGCAGGTATCATCAATTCCACCTAGTGATACTGACAATTGGATGCGTTGAAATAAAGGCAACCAATGTAGAGACGGACAGAGTGGATCAGCAGAGGAAGGACGATTTGCAAGGAAAATCAATCTAGCCGCTGCATCCAAAATAGATTGTAGTGGTTTGAGTCTGATTTTAGGAAGACCAGTAAGGAGGGAATTGCAATAGTCGATGCGGGAGATGATGAGTACATGAATTAAAATTTTTGCAGTGTCCTGTGTGAGATATGTACGTTTTTTGGAAATGTATGTTGCATGATGTAAATATAGAGTTGATCTGTGGAAAAAATGTATAGTTACTAGTCAAGGATTATGTCTATGCAGCGAGCTTGCTCGGTGGGATTTATGGTCGTGTTATCAACAGAAATAGAACTGTCAGGCAAGACGCTTTTGTTGGTGGGTGGGAATATTATTCTGTTTTTAAAAGATTGAGTTTGAATTGGCGAGAGGACATCCAAGATGAAATGACTGAAAGACAGTCAGTAACGCAAGACAACTGATAAAGGAAGCGGAGCAGTGGTGGTTCCAGAGAAATAAACACTGAAATATCGATTAGCTAGGTAGGATGAGAACCAGGGGCCTGATTTATTAAGGATCTTAAATGAAGAGGATCCTTATTTCAGTCTCCTGGACAAAACCATGTTACAATGGAAGGGGTGCAAATGAGTGTTCTGTTTTGCACATAAGTTAAATACTGACTGTTTTTTCATGTAACACACAAATACTTGATAGCTTATTTGTACACTGGCATTTAAAGCTGATATTTGTGTGTTACATGAAAAAACAGTCAGTATTTAACTTATGTGCAAAACAGAACACTCATTTGCACCCCTTCCATTGTAACATGGTTTTGTCCAGGAGACTGAAATAAGGATCCTCTTCATTTAAAATCCTTAATGAATCAGGCCCCAGGATAGGACTGTGTCTTGAAGACCTAGGGATTGTAGCATTTGTATGAGGAGAGGGTGGTCAACAGTGTCAAATGCAGCAGAAAGATCAAGGAGAATTAGAAGAGAGTGAGCTTTAGTTTTAGTTGTGATCAAATCATTGACAACCTTGGTCAGGGCAGTCTCTGTGGAGTGTTGAGAGCGAAAGCCTGACTGAAGAGGATCCAATAGGTTGTTTGCAAAATGAAAGCATGTGGTCAATATAGATACATACAATAGACAATGTTGTTATATATATTTATACTTAGATTCATGTTTAATTTTTTTATTAATTTTGTTAAGTTTTCAGCACCCTGTACTGATGAGCATTTTTCATGTATGTTTCTGTTAAAGCGCTTTATAAATCCCCTACACTGGCTTCAATTATTTCTAAAATACAGTACAGCTTTGAAATGGAGACGATAGACATGCCATACTCCACTTCTGCTTTGGCCCCTATCATAAAAGTGAGTCAAGTGGCATGTATATGTTACAGAAGGAGCGGGTGCAAATAGAGGGTCATCTTCCTCCTCCCCCAACCACTCGCTCCTGGCTTTACCTGATTCCCCCCAGGAGGATTAGTGGTCCCCCCACGTTTGACATCTTTTGGACATGCTATGTTTCTATGATGTGCTTTGCTTTTTCTGTTGTGTCTTTTCTATTTTCAGAATGTGTGGATTTATATTTGTTGTAATACTCATTGAGCAACTACACCCCCCCCCCCCTCTGCGAGGGGTTTCCCCTCTGTATCCCTCCTCTTTGATTACCCTCTTTTTTTTCTGTACTCCAAATAGTTTGCAAAAACTTCAATAAAAATTATTGATAAAAAAAAAAGCACTTTATAAATAAAATTAATCAACCCTTTGTCTTCATACCTTTACACTCTCAACTGTCCCGATTCCATCAGGATAGTCCTGATTTTAGGGGACTATCTTGATTAGCCAAGAGCTTCTTCCAGCATGAGGAACAGCTGGGATGTATTTCCATTCTTCACTTTACATACATACTGTGTGAACCAGTTAGTGTTGCACTCTTTATATAAAATGGAGGATGGAAGGGAGATGTAGGTGGCTGGAGGAAAGTACTAGCTATGACCTCCATGGTACTGGCCACACCCACACACATTTGGCCACACCTACACAACACTGGCCACACCTCAGGTGGGACGACACTTGTCATAACAGGCCCTTTATAATTTTCAGCGCCAGGCCCATGTGGCCCTTAATCTGGCCCTGCATGTGGCTCACACTTGTCCCAATAAACTGGGAAAAGACCATTTGGGAGAGGTCTAGGCTTCAATTCCTTTTACTATGGACGGTCTTATCGGTGTTATCATGTGGTCTGGATGGTTATGTCTTAGGGGGTAGAATTTTGAGCACAACTATTTCTACAATATTGTCTATTGGAAGTCTGCACTCAGAACAGTTGCCCCTATTTTTCATTAATTCTCCCACGGTCCCTCTTATACTTGGTTATCTGTGCTTATATAGCCATAATCCACTTATTGATTGGAAAAGTGTAAAAATAATTCATTGGGGTTAACTTGTGCAGCCTTTTGTCTGTCATTACCTGTGCAGATGCTCAGTCTGGTCCACAAGGTCTTCCTCATCCTTACCACAACTTTCTAAAAAGGTGCTATTATTCTACCCTCACACAACTATTGAATTAATTCCATCAGCCAGGTTACCTAAAGGGAGACTTTATGACTTATCTACTCCTGGAAATAAAGCCATAGAGAAATACATCCACAAAAATCTTCACAAAGGTTTTATAAGGGCTTACTGGTCACTTGCTGGAGCAGGCTTCTTTTTCATTTCTAAGTAGGATGGGAGTCTGCGACCCTGTATCGATTTCAAGGGATTAAACAAAATGAACATTAAAAATACATATCCGTTACTACTTTTAGTATTATTATAGATCTTATGCATTGTGCTCTTTCCTAAGAATGCAAGAGCAGCTCACACTAAGGAAATCTCCCCTTCAGGTTTGGCCATTATATAATGGAGAAAATGTCAATAATATATATATATATATATATATATATATATATATATATATACACACACAAAATTGTGTGTGTATATGCTATTTTTTGTGAATCCCCTGAAGAAGTAGTAATATAGGTATGTTGTGTTCTATCTGACCAACTGATGCAGTCTCATCTTATACATAAAACCAATTCTACATTTATTGTTACAATACAGTCCACAATCATAATGAATTAAAATGGTAACAAAAACATTTTAATTAGTATAGTAATAGTATTTGACCAACTCAAGGGAGCAAAAATGTTCTCTAAGATAGATTTTCTTGGGGCCTACAATCTTATTTGCATAAATGATGGAAATGAATGGAAAACAGCATTCAACACACAATCTGGACATTATGAATACCTTATTATGCTCTTTGGTCTATGCAATACTCTTGCAGTCTTTCAAGATTTAATCAACTATGTTTTTCGTGATTTCTTGGGCAAATTTGTCATTGTATATCTTGATTTTATGGTGGTATTTTCACCTTATCTAGTATTATATTAGGTTCATGTAAGAATTTCCAGGAATATCAGTTGTTTGCAAAATTTGAGAGTTTCATTCCTAGGATATATTATCTCTCCTAAAGGTTTTGGCATAGATCCCAATAATCTCCAGGCCATTCTGGATTCGGTTCACCCCACCAACATAAAAGTTATACAGATGTTCACAGATTACTCCAGGAGATTTATTTGGTAATTTTCAGTTATGTTAGCACCTATCACTGACACTGCCTTGACTAACAGGGGTCGCTCTTTGGCCCTCTCAAGCCTTGATGCCTTCATTGCCCTGAAATGAGCATTCATCTTGGCTCTAGTGTTTTGCCATCCTAATCCTGATTGACCCTTTATCATTGAAGGTAGAAGCTTCAGATGTCAGTTTAGGGTCAATCCCTTTTCAAGTGGACCCAGTGGATAAAAAATTACATTTGTGTGCCTTTCTTTCTTGCAAGTCTACAGCTGCTGAGTTCAATTATGACATTGGTAACTGGGAACTCCTTGTCATTAAATGGGCAATTGAGTAATGGAGTCATTGGTTAAATAGAACAAATCATTCATGACAGTTTTCACTGCTAAAAGACGAAGTTCAAGGCAGGCACGTTGGGCGTTACTCTTTACCCGGTTCAATTTTTTTTTTAAATCTGTTTATTTTTGACAACAATCAAATGGAGTAAGATACAATTTATCCATTAGTTTTAGACAGCAATCCCAACTTCACATGAAACTTCTGAAAACAGGAATTGAGCATACATAAGTGGCGCTAGGTGTCTAGAGTTGGTATAAAATTTGGTCCAAAAAAATTAGGTACTCTAATGAGATACAGAAGGTTGGATTCTACTAGAATAGCGTCTAATTCTTAATCTAACCCTGAGGTCTGGCCCGGGAATGGTAACATGTTGTTGGATTTTTATATATAGGGAAGAGGAGGGGGGGGAGTGCTGGAAAGGTTAGGGGAAAGAGATGGGGGGGACAGGGTGAAGAGGGGATAAGGTTGTGTCCACTCGGGATGGGATGACCTGCACCAGTACCACCCCGATAGAGAAGAGAAGCATTGTGTTAGAAGAAAGAGAAGTGATTAGAGATGAGGATAGAGCTCATCTGCTGCCAGGTAAAGGAGTGTGATGGAATGTATACCAGGAGTCCCATGTCTTGTGGAAGTTGGAAATCTTGTCTTTTAAAAGACTCTTGATATAGTCCATCCCCCCTATAAACCACACTCTAGTGATCACCGCCTGGAGGCGTGGAGGGCATGAGGACTTCCAGTCTGCAGCAATCTGTAATCGAGTTGCTGCACATACATGCTGCACAAGTTTGTCTCTGTGTTTATCAATAGTTTTATTTGAGTGCAAAACAGCATGACTAGGGGGTCAAGGATCACTTCACCTGGCTCAATTTTTATCATAAACAGACCTGGTTCTAAGCAACACAAAGCTGATGCCTTGTCCCAAAGTTTTCTTCCGAAGCACACTCCTAGCACTGAGTATTTATCCATAATTCCTGCTTCAATAATTTCAGGTGGTCTCATACAAGATCTCTCGACCCAATTACGCAAGTGCAAGATCAAGCCCTTCTAGAAACCCCTGCATCATTTATTGTTTGTTCTTGAAGGTCTTGGAAAAGCGGTGGTATCTGAACTTCATTCTTGCAAAACCTCAGGTCATCCTGGTATTTTTAAAACACTGAAACTGTTATCAAGTTTAGTCTGGTGTCCATCAGTGAAACATGGCGTGAAAGAATTTGTCCTATCTTGTGGAATCGGTGCCAGAAATAGGACTCTGAGCAATATTCAACGTATGTCTCTGACTGTACACAGCAAACCTTAGACTCTCTCCATGGATTTTATTGTCAAACTGCCCATATCTGTTGGGCATAATGCCATTTGTGTCATTGTTGTTTGAGTTAGCTAGATGACTCATTTTGTCTTTATTACCAAGTTAACCACTGCTAAATATCTGGCCTCTCTTTTTATGCAGAATATATTCACACTCCATGGACTGCCTTCCAATATAGTTTGTGACAATTTGTTGTTCAGTTCTGGAAGTCTATCTGTTTCCTGCTGGGCATTCATCTAAGCTAATTATCTGCTTACCACCCTCAATTCAATGGCCAGACTGTAAGAGTGAACCAGCCCTTGGAACAGTACCAGTGATGTTATATTTCTAAATTCCATAATAATTTAAACAGTACCGGCGATGGTATATTTCTAAATTTCATAATAATTGGGTTGAGTTTTTACCATGTATACCATACAATGACCATTCCTCTTCTAATACCTCTCCATCCTTTTGTGTGTTTGGTCAGCATCCTCGGGCTAACTCTTTATCTCAGCTTGTGTCCACTAATCTTCCATTGGAGGAAGGTCCATACAGCCTTATTACATGTTTCTTTCTGCTCAATATCTTTTGGGGATCAACACCGTAGGACATGTCCATTAAAGTGGTTGGTAGGTTCTAGTTATCCACTTGTAATATTAGAGTACAGTATTCTTCAAGAAAACTTGGACCCACAAATATTGGCCTGTTCAGAATCATCAGAAAGCCTTCCATTTGAACTCGCCTCAGATCACTAAAACTTCCCAACACCTTTCATTATTCTTCTTTCAAGCCTCTCTTTTAGTCTAAAAATTTGGGATTTAGTTTTTCTGCTAAGCCAGTAGTTGTCGATGGGCCACAAGAATTTATAGTAGAAAGAATGTTGGATTTTAAATGGGTTCAAGACCAAATTCATTATTTCATACATTGGAAGTACTATGGACCTTAGGAGAGATTTAGGATTCCTGCAAAGAATCTATATTCAGTAAGATTGAGAAGAGCTTTTTACAAGCAGCTTCTGAATAAACTTTGACCCCTTCTCAAGGGGTTTGGGGTACTTTTACGATATGCCGCAGTACTAGCGATGGCTCACTAGGCAGCTGGAAAGCTTTCTTACTGGCTGCCACTCTGCTTTTTTTTATTTTCGGCCCTGCTGTTTCCTAAGCATCTGAAGGCTACAGCCTTCAGACGAACAATATATCCCACACGATATATCTCAGAAAAAGTAATTGGCATTGTTCGAAGACACATTTCTCTAGCTTACATTATAATGGTGAGATCTAAGCAGGGTAAGAACTCCTCTACATGCTTCATGTCCCATGAAAATATGTGAATGTTGTCCAGGTACATGACTTCATATTGATAGAGCACATCATGGAAAATTGCGGGAACATATTTCATCAACTGGTCTTGGTTAGCTTCCTATTTTTCGATCCTTCCCACAAGATGTTGTAGATGAGAGGGTGTCACGGTTGTCTATAGGAAATTGATCCCTAGGCTCTGCTGAACATGGCTTAGCCCACCCACAGGCGCGGAGTCTAATAGGCAGGTGGTTTTCACCACGAACCCCCGCAAGGAGGTATGGGCTTAGCGGCACCAAACCTGCAAGTCGCGGTCCTGTGAGTGAGTGCACAGCAGAACGGTGAGGAGGAGCCAGGTAACACAGGTAGAGATTCTGGAGCACTGGAGTACTGCACTAGAATAGTGCTGAATACACGGAGAGGCGGAGGTAACTGGAAAGGACAAGCAATGAGTCACCAAGGCAGTTGCGGTTCACAGTGGTAGCGATCAGAGAACTGGAGCTGTCACGATGAAGTACCTATAATATAGTATAGTGGTACTGGAGCAGCAATAGTTCAATACAGCAGGATACTGAGAACAAACTGAAGTGGTGAAGGTAACTCGTAGCAACCACTGATGAGACACAGTAGTAGTAGCGGCCCTGAGTGATAGCGGTGAGAGAACTGAGGCTGTCGCAATGTAGCACAGGTGAGATGGTGGTAGCAGTACTGGATCAGCAAAAGTTCAACACAGCCAGAGACTGAGAGCAGACTGAGGTAACGGAGGTTACTCGTAGTAACGGCTGATGAGTCACAATAGTAGCAGCGGCCCTGAGTGGATGATGAGAGAACTGGAGCTGTTGTGATGAAGCACACTGGAGATGATAACAGTAGTACTGGAGCAGCAGTAGTCCAACACAGCCAGAGACTGAGAGCATATTGAAGTAGCGGAGGTCACTCGTGGTAACAGCTGATGAGTCCCAATAGTGGTAGCGGCTTTGATGAGTGAACTGGAGCTGTCACAATGAAGTACACTGAAGATGAGAATAGTAGTACTGGAGCAGCAGTAGTCCAACGCAGCCGGATACTGAGAGCAGATTGAAGTAACGGCTGATGAGTCACAGGTGTAATAGCGGCTCTGAGTAGTAGCGATGAAAGAACCGGAGCTGTCACGATGAAGTACACGGGAAGATGGTAATAGTAGTACTGGAGCAGCGATGGTTCAACACAGGCCACAAACTGAGAGCAGGCTGGAACAGCGGAGATCCACACAGAGAACATGAACCAGAACCAGAGGCTACAGGAAGTGAGCTTGAAGAACAGACATCAGACAGGTGAATCCAGGAGGTTTAAATAGTGCTCCAGAAATGCTCAGCCAATGACAAGAGGAGGGAGGTCCAGAAGTGCAATAGCTTAGCACCTGTGCCAAACTGAGTATACCTGAATGAATGAATGAATGAATGAATGAAGTTGTCTGATGCTGAAACATGGCAGTTTCCAGATAAATGAAATGCAGGTAACGAGACAGGTACTACTTGCGGGACCGAAGCGTTACAGAGAGATTCTTTATGAGACCCAAAGTTAGCACAGGCAAAACAATGTGTTACGGACTTACCTTGTTCCCCGCCGCTCCGTCCATCGGAAGCCGAGTTTCCGGGTTCGACGGTCACATGACCGCAACCCGGGGGAGGGGATTTTGGATCCCCATCTGAATTTAACATTCACTCTGACATTCAGTGAGTGTCAGAGCAACCTTATCTGTTCCTGGCTCCTGTTTCCTCATGGATTCCTGTGCTTCCAAGCTTCCTGTCGGCCTCCTGTGTATTGATTCTGCCCGTTTGACAATTCTGCCTCTCCAGCCCCTGTGTACCGACCCGGCTTGTTGACCTCTCTTCTATTCTGGTGACCCCGTGTACCGACTCGGCCTGTTGACACTGAGCCTGCCTGCTGATTCTGTCTACGTTGACCCTGTGTACCGACCCGGCCTGTTGACAGTGAGCCTGCCTGCTGATTCTGTCTACGTTGCCTTCCTGTGTACTGACCCGGCCTGTCTGACTACGCTTTCTCCTGCTCCTAATCCCGCTGTACTACATCTTGAGGTGAACCTGAGGACCGCGACATGCGACTCCTGGCAGCGAAGCTCATCCTGCCTTGCGGTGGTATTTAGTGAACACCGGGGAGATCGTTAGACTCCGCACCTCAGGTAAGCCAGTGCCAATCAAGATTAGTATTATTATCCAGTAAATCCGTTACACAGTGATACGGAGTCATATGGACCCCCCATTTTGAACAGAGCACAGGATTTAAACAAAGAACATGTTGTTCACCCGCTGCCTAAAGTGGCGGGGAGTACAGAGATCACATACACCTGCTGCTTAGTAGCAACAGCGGTGAGAAGAGAGAGGATTGCCATATGCGCTGGTGTCTAGCAAAACCACAAATTTAAACTTTTAGATAGAGATAATTGTAATAAATTTCCTATATTTTGCTGCCCCCAAAATCCTGAAACAGTTGTCTCATTATAGGACCACCACCGGTCAATTAACAGTTGGCATATTCGTACACAAATATGGAAAAGCTGCTTTAATAGAATGTCTACATAACATACCCTCTTACTGCATGCTAAAGATTTTTTCCTAGGCAAAAAGAATTATTCAGATTCATAGTTCTTAGCAGATATTAGCATTGATAAATTCCACCCACATTCGTATATAAGGATCTGTTGCCTTCAGCTGAGGGAGCTTCATTGGGATTTTACAATATAAATACAAGATGAAAATGATTTGCAAAACAAATGTTTACTTGGAAAAGAATGATGCTTATCAGATAATTGACTCAAGATGTGTTATTGCAAAAATCATGTGTGACTGTTGTGCAGTTGCTATGTCAGAAACCAAGCGCCTGATTCATCAAATGCCAATACATGCCGTATTTTTGCGTTAAATTTCTCTGCGCATGCCCAGAAACGAACCATGTGCCAGAGAATGCAAGTTTATGTAATTCGTCTTGGAGCTCAAAGGGTACTTACGACAGCCTACGATTTCATGGATGGAACGGGGAGAGAATTGGGCAGCATATATGCAATTTACAGTAAGGGCGTGTCAAGCTTGAGTGCACACGGCAGTGTCTGATTCAAGCTTTGGGAAGCTCTAGGGTACGTGCTTTTATGTTGTATCACTTGCACCAGCTACAGGTTGGGTATAAGTGGCAATTGATAGTGATGACGGTGGTGTATGGATGCTGGAACATGTGTTTGCAATAAAGAGTAACTGTAAAAATGCATTTTATGTTCTGTAGACATTAACATCATGAAAAAAGTTTTTTAATTAATGACTATCATTATCAGGTGACAATAATTGAATACTTTTTGTTTTTTTGTGTGTTCTACTGGGATTTTATATTCCACATATGTATTATACTTATCCTGCTGTGTATTGTCTGTATCAATACGGCAAGTGTTAAATAGAGTGTACCTAGGCACGTATTCAACAAGAGACATTTCTTCAGATTGTCGTGTAGATGAATACGGATGTGCGTACGCCTGGAAAAACGCACAATATGTTCATTTTGCGTACCTTAACGAATCAGCCCCAAATGTGCAATGTACTGAATCACACTGCTGTTTTTTCTGATACACAGTTGCTTTTCCCCCAGTCACTGAAGCATATAAAGTGTGGAATTCCACCTCGTTACTGCCTCCTGCTTCAGTTGAGGACATGGCAGATGATATTTTTTTTTGCAGATGCTGCAATGTTCTACATGCGGTTGTTGAATGCCGAAAATGCCCAGAAAATTTACAGACCACAGACAGCATCTCCTGCTGTGACCCCTTATTTTTTAAGGAACTTCTGAACCGCTACGTTTATTGTATGTGCAAAGTATGGTACGTCTTGAAATTGACCCAGTTGTAATGCACACACAATGTTCGCTCCGTTATCAACAATGAGGATTCCCGAGGAGAATCTTAGTGGGGTGAGCTATTTTGCTATGACATTGCTGAGTTTTTCCAACAGATTGACATCAGTATGTTTCTTAATGAAGCCAGTGATACAGAGAGTAGCATTGTAAAATGATCTGGCATTGTGTGCTAGCATTACTATGCGTAAAGGATGAGGAGCATGATGATGCTGAAGGAGATACATCTAACTAATGGGCTGTCACGATCATGTAGTCTTTTGTTTGACCAGTACCGCTTTCCGCATATCCATAGATATGTGGATTGCTAGTACAATGGCATTTTTTAGGGGCTGCTTGACCTTGTGTTTAACCTCCCAGTACGGCTGAGGAATTGCAATTCAGATACTTGACCTCAACTAATCTGCTAAAACCTCATGCATTGATGGTGGAAATGGGAGGCACATCTAAGGCTAACATAGCTGTCATGGCTTTAATGATCTGCTATGCAACAGGACGCTGGCTGTCATACTTGGTTCCTCTTGCAAATAATTGCTTCACAGACAGTTGTTGTTTAAAATTATGCTTAGTCTTCTTGGTCACTTTTGTATAGAAGTTTTAGGTCAAGCAGCAGCAGCCCTAGTATGCAAGGACTATTCTTTGGAATCATGGATTGCATTAGTGGAGCCAGTTTGCATTGTAAATTAGATGCTGTTCTGCATACTAATAATGAATATGTAGATGATCCATTCTTTTTGATAATGCATTTGAATGAACTTGCTGCAAATAACGTAACAGAGAGGAGGTGTTTATATGGTCAATGCCCCTACCTCTACTTATCGTGGTGTCACAAATCTACAGATGTTTTGACAAATGTTGTCTGGGTTCAGATAAAAATATTTTCATAGACAAGAGGTGGATTTTTTTATCTTTTGCCCAGGTGTGACAATATGCTTATCATGGGCATAAGGGAGATACTATGAGCGAGTGCCTTACTTGGACACACTAACATCCTCATTATCTTATTCAAGTCCAACACATTCATCTTTGTCAGATCCACAATTATTCCTCTCATCCTGTTGCACATTAGCAAGTTCCAAAGAAGCATCCTCAATTTATATGTCTAAATCATCATCATTACTACTCATCTTCACATTTCCAAAGGGTTGAGAAATTTTGGAAGAAGGTTGCTCTATAATTACAGTATCACAATCTGAATGTCATATTCAATCATAGCACTCATCTTTGATTCTCCTCGGGATTCTGTGAACTTCCAGTTTGTTCTTCAGCCTCAGTGGTCTTTTCATGCACTGATGTAGCTGTTTTGGAGGTGACAGACCTATCCTCAGAGCAAGAAGGTGGTGCATGGGAAGTTACAGAAGATGCATAACCATGTTGGGTACTTATTTTTGCAATGGGCATTCTAGTACGTGTGGAGCCCTATTAGCAAACAGTGGGCATCGTCTGAGCCTTTCCTTGCCACTCCAGGTGACGTATGGAATGTTAGCTATTTTCCTTTTTTTAGACAAATCACTACATTCATCAGTAACTTTTTTCTTAATACTTACATGAAGAGCTGATGTTTCCTTTGGAGTTGGACTGCCCTTTCTTACACTTTCTTCCCACGTGACCCTTTTTACTAAAAAAGTATTACTACTGCCAGTACTATTACGAAGATTCTGCTGATCTGTAGACTAATCCATGATTGTTGACAGCTACAAGTAGCTTTACTCCTTTTGTCAAACAGGTGAATGACCAATGAGATAGGGAAAGAGGGACTGTTACCTTGCAATTCAGACACCGGTCCATAATATCATTCAAATGAATACAATTGGTTCATTGTGGGCTGTGCTGTCAAACAGAGTACCTATTTTTTTTTGTTGCTAGTACTGATATGATACTGCCCCTCACCCATAGTTTCAAATACTTGGATTTTAAAATAAAAAAAAACTTGTTTTTCCCCTTTCCTAATTAGTTTCCTAATATACTAATATATTAGTATTACCAGCAGTAGTCACTGATTGTCTACTCTTCACTCCCTCATACCCACTTTAACACACAAGTCCAGCAGACTGTGATCTGTAAATAAACTATAAAGATTTCTGCAGTAAAATCACAGCTAGTCCAGTACTCATTGATTGTCTTTCTCACCCTCTCCAACCCTTTTTATCAGCAAACAATTCCAGCAATGGACCTCCCCATATGCTATCAATTCTAATATGACAGCTGAGAACAGGAGGGAGGGCTATATATATATATATATATATATATATATATATATATATATATATATAGAAGATCTCTATCCAAACCACTCAAGATCTGACATTTTCTCGGAAATTATGTTTTGACACATTTTCAGATCCGAATTTGATGGAAGAGTAATGGCTCTGTTTGACTCAATACACCAAAATTTAGATTGGTCAGAGTTATCTGAACCACTCTTTTGCAATGTGTAATTAAGGACCCCAATCATTGTGCTGTCTCGCTTGCTTCGCAATAAATGTTATCTGAATTAAAGAAAGAAGCACATCTTGAGCATGTAGCATACCCTGTGGAGAGTTGTAGTGTTATTTGTTTACTATATTGTACTGTTATACCATGTACTGTCTTTTTGTTTGACCTCTGTATGTTGCCGCGTACCTCATGTGGTGCCCTATAAATATAGGTGAATAATAATAATAATAATAATAATAATATCTTCATTTCTTTTTGGATTGTCCTTTGGTGGTTGTGGTTTCCAGCAACTGGTGAAAATCCTGGACATATCTGCACTAATGGTGTGACTTGTGTGCAAAGACACTGGATTAGTGTTTGCAGGCAGGTATATTAGTCCCAGGTGTCTAACGTACATGTTTTAAAACCCAAGAGAGAGTGTTAATATTTGGGAAATGCTTCCCAGATAGATATTCAGCTATGGTAAGTGTCCTTGGGTTGTAAATGGAGAGATAAGGGTGGGCTCCATTTACAAGGCCCAGTTCGGGTCTTCTTTTCTGCTGTCAGACTGATTAATGCTAGCACCTGTGAGCTATGTTTAAAAGGCTGCTGGGCAGTGGATTCAGTCTCTTACTACCTGGGGAAAAGAACTACAGAGTATCTGTGAGAGGAAGCCTGATCTTTGCTGTGAGAAAACTGTGCTGGAATTTCTTATGTTCTGTTTTAATCAGAAATGACTAGTATTTAGTTAATGCCAGACAGGAAAGGTGTTTATTTTGAAGTTTCTTTTCTGTTTTCTCCTTAATAAAACTTATTGGGCTGGGGGTCAGATGCCCCCCAGTCCAGCCTGCCCCTGGCTGCTCTGCATTTGGCTGTTATGCATTTGGTGTGATTTTTAAGCATGAGATTTTCAGACAACATCCAATGCGCTTCCTGAAGTATTGCTGTATGTAGATAAAGTATTTTAACTGAGTTAGGACCCTTTTTCTTTTAACAGCTGTGTTCAAACCATCTACATTTCAAGATAGAACATGTAGGGCCTGATTCATCAAGGCTCGTATATTAGGTGCAATGTGCTTTTGTTTCAGAACACACAAAATTCGGGTCTGCGTACGCCCGAATTCAACAAGGAACGGATCTGAAGATACATGCACTGATGAATGCGGATGTAGGTCTGCTCTGCTCTACTACACAGGACATTGTAGGATATGTCCAATACCTATGGGGAATATACATTCTCAAAGAACGCACAGAAAATAAAAATTCAATTACTGTCACCTGGTAGTAATATAAATATTAATGACAAAACATTGCAAATTGAAATACATTTATTAGGATGCTATGTATGTCTACAATACATAAAATATTTTTGTCTGTTGCTACTGATTGCATACAACTGTTATAGCATACATACACAGCTGTCATCACTAGTAAGGGGCATTTAGACTAGTCTTGTAGCTGGAGCAAGAGATATGGCTGAAAATGTACTTTTGAGATGCCCAGAGCTTGGATCGGATGCTGCTGTGTGCACTCGCAATTGGCACCCCCTTACTGAACATTGACCGCGGACAAACTCTCCTTCGCCGCCCTGTTTCCTCCCTGAAATTGTAGACTCTAGTAAGTGTTCTTTGCGCTCAAAGATGAATTGAACGTGGATGCGTTCTGTGGCGTGTGAGCCGGTTCTGACTATGCGCAGAGTAATTTTACGAATGATGCGCACAAAATCTCTGTTTACGTCCCTTGATGAATCCGGTCCATCATGTAATATTTAAAGAGACATTACAGTTTAGTGGGTATGAAGGAAGTGTCACTCGACACCCATAGGAGGTATAAGTAAGGTATATAAACTAGATACTTGTGTTTCCTACAGGGACCTCATTCCAAGAAGCGATCGTTATGGCCGACCTATATTAATGTTTGCATGTCTCTGTAAACGCTGATGTTATACATTAATTAATAAATTGAGGCCATTGAAATTTAGTCAACAAGTCTGTGCTAAATATTGAAGCAAATAAGTATGTCTTGAATGAAATGGGTCAACACGTTGTCTGTAGGACTAGTGGTTGTAACCTTTGAGGGATTCAGTAATGTGACCAGATAGAGGCTGATGAGTATCACATTTGTTGATGGTGGACTTCGGTTTTCAGATGTTACCAGTGCATTCTTTTATTCAGAATGTTGATTTTAATAGAATTTGGAATCCTGGTTCATATTAGATAAAGGGGATAGTGCATAGTTGCCTAATCTCCCGGAAAGTCCGTGAGACTCACGAATTTCTAGGAGTCCTCCTGGACTCCTGGGAGAGCAGGCATTTCTCCCGGATCCTGGTCAGCTCTGTAAATTAAATGACGGGGACGAGGCTGAGTAACTTGATGCATGCGTCATCATTGTCCTGCTCGCTATTATTGGTCAAAAAATGACCGTTTAGGGAGCGGGGCTAATGGCGCTATTCTCCAAAACACACACACACACCTGTCCCCCGCAAGTATGGGATAGTGCAGATAAACAATTAGGGCCAAATTTATTAGGGAAAGTAAATGCTCATGTGTGCTGTAATTTGCATTAATTTGCATTGCACATGTCCAGAAATGGACTATACGTTAAGGGACGCAAGTACATCCAATTAATTATCGAACACAAAGAAAACCTCCAACAGCCTACGATTTCATGGGCGGAACAAGGAAGGGAAGAGGTGTATGCACATAATCAATGTACAGTGAGGGCGTGTCAAGGTCTAGCTCATGCAGCAGCGTCCAATTCAAGCTTTGGGCATTGTATGTTTCTATTGTATCATTTGCACCAGCTACAGGGCAGGTGTAAGTGCCGAGGGACAGTGCTAGAACATGTGTTTGCAATAAAGAGCAACTGCATTTTATGTACAGTAGACATTAATAACATCCTGAAAAATGTATTTCTCGGAGGATGGAGAAATGTTTACATTTTTAAAAAAATGTTTTTTTCATTATTGACTATATTATTAACAAGTGACTGTAATTCAAAAAAACAATTCTATACATTCTGCTGGGACTTTTTATTGCACACTGCGTAGTATGTGTCCTGCAGTGTGTTTGTCTTAATACAGCAAGTGCCGTATATGCAAAGCGTACCTACACCTGCCTGCCAAATGATTTAGTGCCTTACTGTTTTTTTTATCTTCACTACTCAGCATTCTCCCAAGAAAAAAATGACAGCCGGGTGGCATTAAGAAGTAGCCAGGTGAGGGCAGTCTAATAGAGAAAATGTTGGAGGTTATTGCCCGCTTGCTGGATGGTCTGGACACACTTATTTTTTAAAAATTAATTGAACCTCTGTCTGCCTGGACTGATCAAAGAGGTCAGACTGATGGTCAGTCACACTCTGCTGGCTGCAATGCTCACACAGTGCTTATTATAATAGGATAAACAATGATTTGTCCTTTAACAATAGGACTCTTTTGGACTCCAAGAGCCAGCTGGTAAGTAAGAACAGCTGGGTGGAGCACCCAGGAAATTGGTCCTGGGGAAAACAGTGCTACTGTTTATAGTACAGTAGTTATAAAGATGGTGACATATAATGTAATTAATATTTCATTGTATTTTTATGCAGAATATATGCCTGATGGTGAGAGCAGCATTACAGATGGAGGAATTATAGGGAGGGAACACTATAACAAAATTGTGGTAGTCCTATCATCATCATCATCATCACCATTTATTTATATAGCGTCACTGATTCCGCAGCACTGTACAGAGAACTCATTCACATCAGTCCCTGCCCCATTGGAGCTTACAGTCTAAATTCCCTAACACACACACACAGACAGAGAGAGAGAGAGAGAGACCAGGGTCAATTTTGATAGCAGCCAATTAACCTACTAGTATATTTTTTGAGTGTGGGAGAAAACCGGAGCACCCGGAGGAAACCCACGCAAACACAGGGAGAACATACAAACTCCACACAGTTAAGGCCATGGTTGGGAATTGAACTCATGACCCCAGCGTTGTGAGGCAGAAGTGCTAACCACTTAGCCACTGTGCTGCCCCAATCTTTGTAGAGGCTCATGGGCATACTTGCCAACACTCTGGGATTATCAGGGTGACTCCTGGGAGAGTCTGGCATTCACCCTGATGCTGAACCAGTACAAAAAGTGGTTGGCTCCGCCTTCGTTCCCATGATGACACAGTTCAGAAATGTTGTCCACTTTCCATGCATTAATCCCTATGGAGGTGACCATTTTCATGGAGGCCAAGATTTAATCAAAGACTGAGTTAAACATACTTGCTCACTCTCCCAGATTGTCCGGGAGACTCAAGAATTTAGTGTAGGTCTCTCAGACTCCCTGGAGAGCAGGCCATTCTCCCGCTTGGAGCCTCCAAAACGTGATTCGCGGTAAGTTGAATCATGTTGCCTCCACCCCTGAGGCAAAATGACTCTTTTGCTGCACTCTGCCCCCTTCCTCTGGGATCTCCCGGAGAGAAAAAGTAAAAAGTGTGTAAGTATGCAGTTAAGACAAACATGACTTCAGTAATGGAGTCAGAATTGTAAAAGACACTTCAGTCTCTAGAGAATCAGTAGCTGCTTTCCTATAACAGGGGAGAAGTCAGTGGAGCTCCCATTCACAGTATCACAATCAAGTTTGTTAGCTACTGAACATAATTTTTCACTGACAGTTTTCTTTAAAAAATACTGATGGCTGCCATTTTTTTATTAAGAAATAATTTTTCTGTATTATAGTTTCAATGCACTGATGGCTGTCTAACTTGTTCTCCTCTCTGCCCTTTGTTGTGTCTGTGAGGGCTTCACTCCCCTTCACACAAACTCAGAAGTAGGGACTGGTTCACAGTCTACTTATGGGGCTGGAGTGTGCCCCGGAGCAGGGAGATGGGAAGGAACAGCAATTTGGATACAGGCAGTCAAGAAGCTGCAGATGAACTTTAGAGATACTAAACAAGGTTTGTCTCAGGAAAAGGTAAGATGGGGAGGGATATTATGTTTTGTTTTGTTTTTTTCATTACACATTTTTTTTATTCATTACACATTATACAAAAAGTAAAAGCAAAGAGGACTAAATTAATTGACATCTTACATATCACACAGAGAGGATGTGACAAACAGAAATAGAACAAATATGCAGTGAAATGAAATAAACAAGTTATACATTCAACTAATTGGCCCTGTTAAGACATAGACAAAACAACACCTGTATCAGATAAGCAGAAATGTGATGTTTTTGTATTTTAAAGGAGAAGAGGAGGCAAGGAAAGGGGAGGGTTGGAGATGGGGAGAGGAATAACTGAGACCTAGGAATATATTTACTAAACTGAAGATTTGAAAAAGTGGTGATGTTGCCTATAACAACCAATCAGATTCTAGTTATCATTTATTTAGCACATTATAGAAAATAACAGCTAGAATCTAATTGGTTGATATCGGCATCATCTTCACTTTATCAAACCCGTTTAGTAAATATACCCCATACTATGGTACTCCGCCATGGCCAATGGACTACTATAGGGTGACAGAATTTGAAATTAGATAATAATCAATTCAGTCTACTGGGTCTAATTATAAGAAGAGGGCTGGAAGAATTGGAAGCAGGGTAGGCTAATATAAATAAACCAATCACACTAGATTTGTGGAAATTTGTGGGATTTATTACTCAAGTATGCAGAGATGATTGCCATGGATACCAGAAACCAAATTTTGTTTAAATGTTGCTGTCCAGAGGGGGGTTCTGGATTTTTGCAGTTCTTGGCTACCAAGCCCCTGGCTGAATTAAGGGTCTGTATATATAATTTCTCAATATTTGTCAAGAACATCTAGCGGTGAACCCAGGAGAAGAGACCAGGGACATTTAGTGATCTGGTGGTAAATGTATTAAAGTCCGATTTTTTTATTTTTTTTATTATTTTTTTTTGCAGCAGCAGCAGTTTAAAATCACGGCAAATCGTGGGAGATAACCGGCAATTTGAATCCCAAAGTCGGTATATGTATTAAGTAGCGAATTTTAGTCTGAACTTTAAAACTCTCCTATGTTTAGTTGAAAATCGCCATTTGAAAGACAAGACTCCTTTCTGATTATTTGCAAGTTTTACATACAAAACTCTGCTGAGTTTAGGCTCACTAACATTATATTATTTATATGCTTGGGGTCCCACCTCTATTCACTATTAACCCTAGTGCTGCCAGCCTATTGCTGGTTGCGCTTAAATCGGGAACAAATTTGCGCGGGGCCCCCCTGATTTTCACGTAACCCGCGCTAGGCAAACCAGCCGGGATGGATGGCACTATAACAGGGGGACACACAGCAAGGGTCCCCCTGCCATAATGACAAACCAACCCCAGGCTGTTCACTAGGGCTCTTCCTACACCTCTGGGTGGTGTGTCTCGGGTAATAATGGGGGGACTCTACGCATTTTCTTTTTTTTTAAACAGTCATCTATTTTAAAACTTTTGACTGCCTTCCGGGACCTGTGGCTGTATAGCCCTGCAGTGTAACAGTGATGTGTTTGGCAATTTCGCATCTAGAAAGCAGTGTGTTGTATCTGTTGATTTTTACTTGAAACTCGGTCGGGTTTGCAAAATTGTAGCTTCATACTGTCACAAGCCGCGGCGGTACTCGCAGCCGCCGCGGCTCGCTTCCCATGCGCCCCAGCGTCCCGGCCGTCACCTTGACGACCGGGACGTCATTTCCTCCTCCTGTCCGGCCGTCACCAGGACAACGGCCGGACGCTACTTCATTAGCGCTGCGTCCCGGCGGTGCTGGTAGCCGGGCGCATGCGCATTAAGTGTCAGTCGTTAGGGCTGATTATCAGGCGTTAGCCTGCAACTGTGTGTGTTCAGGGACAAGCCCTGATTGGTACTGCTCTGTACCTGTAATTACTCTGCAGGTGTGTGTACAAGTCCTGATTGGTCTATGTCTGTATTTAAGGCAATGAGGACTGCTGCCTCATTGCCGGTTATAGCTTCTGTGCTCCAGTCTGCTGACCTGCTTGTTCCAGTTCCTGTATCCTGTATCTACGTTTTGACTTCCCGTGTATGACCCTTGGCTTCGTATTGGACTTCGCTTGTGTTTCCTATGACCCTTATCCTTGGCTCGTTTACCCGTTCTGCTACTTTGCCTGTGACCTCTGACCTCAGCTTGTTCATTGTTACTGTTACCTGCTGCCGGCCTTTGACCTCTGCGTGGACCTGACTCTTCTTGCCTGGGTTCTACCCAGCCGGTACACACTTCACGACCCTCTGTCAGTCTGCAGCCCAGTCTGTCCCCACCATCAGGGGCTCCAGTGAACACCTGACTGGCAGAGTAGACTCCGGGTTGTGTTGTGTCGGCTGGAGGGGTTCCTAACACATACATTTGGAGATTTGTATAGCTAGAGTGGGGAAAAATCGGGACAGCGATTTGCTGCAAGTTCGAAACCAGCGATTTTTACAATAACTCATCTCCAGCGATTTTACATCAAATCTCAGGTTAATACATCAGCGAGTTTAATATCGCCCAAGAAAATCGCAGGATTTTCAAACTCACAGCTTGATACATTTACCCTCTGAACTTGAGTAAAATCACTAATAAAAGAAGCCACAACATCCCAAATCAGGGCAATTTTTGGGCAGGATCATGAGATATGGAGGAAGGACCCACGTTCCCCACACTCTCTCCAACACAAATCAGAGGTGGTTCTGTATATTATTTTCAGCCTAGTATGAACCAGATACCACCAGAAATATATTTTGTAAGCATTCTCTTTCACAAGAGATGAAATAGAGATCTTGGAGATTCTTTCTCTAATTGTTGTCCAGGTATCCTCCTCTGGTGGCCTACGCAAATCAGCCTCCCATTTAAGTTCATGTACAGGAGTAGTGGTCTGTTTAGAGGTGATGAGAAGGTTATATAGAAATAATTGTGATAATAATGTCTTTTTTTTTTTAAGAGGATTTTGAGACTCCAGTGAAGTTAGCTCTCTTGTTACAGCAGGGTTAGGAAGGGACTCAACATAGTATTTTACCTGTAAGTATGCGAATGGACTGACGGATGGGAAGTCAAACTTTTACTTCAAGGTCATCAGTGGAGTGCATTGGCCAGAACCAAGTAAATCTCTGACCATCCTGATTACTCTCATCTGCCAAGATTTAATGCGAGTGAGACATTGCCCTGGGGAGAAGTCAGGGTTGCTCCAGAGAGGCCTAATGGGGGAGGGGACAGAAGTGGTCTCAAAATGGAATTTACAATGATCCCAGATCTGATAGGAGAAGGAAGTGATTGGATGTGACCTAATTGCAGGAGAACTGCCGTCCGCTTTAAATCCCAATGCTGAACCCAAAAACGACACCCTGCAGCAGGATAATTCCAGATCTATCTATCTCAGACCATGTCCTTTTGAAAACCACGCCATGGCCAGGCTCAGATGGGTAGCAATATAATAGAGGCGAACATCTGGAATGCCCCTGCCTCCATTAAATGTGGCGCTACATATACTAGGGTGCGCGGGGGTTTATGTTGCCATACAAATTGGGAAAACCAGCGATGTAACTGTATTAAAATAGATCTATGTACCTTCACTGGGAGAGTCTGGAAGAGATAGAGTAGGCGCAGCAGGACAGTCATCTTAACTAATTTTATGATTCAAGGAAAATTCTCTAAATACAAAATATCACACCTTGAAGTTATATAGACCAACAAAAACTTTTTTTAGACTGCTACCAGAAAAGGTTAAAATTACATTTAAGGAGTCCCAGGGTGGGAGGTGGCAAATTAATTTTATATCCCGAAAGGGAACCATAGGAAGAAAGGGGGCGGGGTGCCAAAAATTGCTTCATTTTGGACCCGCCCCCTGTGACGTAATGCGTCATTTTACACCAGGGGCGGGGCTAAATGCCCCGATTCACTGAGAATCGCAGCATTTTGGACCAAATTCTGCCCACTTCACTAGGACGTGGGCAGAATTGGGGAGATTGCCATACTCTCCTGGGAGTCCGGGAGACTCTCCCAAGACGCGGGAGTCTCCCGGACATTCCAGGAGAGTTGGCAAGTATGTGATAGATTCTGTCATACTGAATGGCTGGAGAAAAAGAAATAAAACATATGATTAATTATGAAAATTCCATGGAATCATGCAGCAAGCTAAATAGTGATCAGGTGATGAGACATGGTCTGTACATAGAATTTGGGAAGCTGAAAACAGTACAATGGAATGGACCATAAACATACACATTTTATTATGTATGTCAATTAGTCCTTTCAGACTTGTACCGTCTTTAAACACAGGTTTTAACTATCCATTCAGCATTTCAGAGATGAACTCCTGGCAGTGATAGTGAGGAGTTAATTATAGATTATATATAATACTATTATTAAAGATCTGTACATTTATTTTGTTAATTACGCATTCTCTTATGTTCAATTGATGCATTTAGTGTAGCACATGAATTGCTGTGTTCATAGTTTTTCTTGTGCAGTTATGGAGGTATTTATATTCTTAATTATAACCCCTTACTGAAACCATTTAATTGTGACTTGTACTAGTATGCCACTAGTCCCAGTGCTAAAAGGCCAAGGTACTAAATCATCCCTCTGTTCTCGATCCTGGTGCAATTATTCATACAAATTGGAAAGAAGTACACAGAACTTACAATCGTTTCCTTGGAATATGTGTTGCCATACATAATTGCTATTGGAATTTGTGTCGCATTAAAAGGATATTGGGAAAATGGACTATATTACATGGTCAATGCTCTCTACTAATATAAAACAGATTATTTGCACGCAGTGTGGAAATCAGGATTTGCTGCCCTAAGGGTACCCCAGTCATACATACAGGTGAAAAACAGTTGTCCTTTCATTAGTTAGAACCAAAAGCACAGTTCTCCTATTAGTACCGGAATTATTATCTGGGGATTTAGGCATCTAGAAATATAATGTGCAGAAATAACAGGTCTGCAGTGCAAGAGAGAGAGCATACCGCAATAAACAGAATTTTACATGAAATAATGAGGTTCCTGCAATCTCATGTTGTTCCTTAAATTCCACAGTTGCCATGGTACTTCCTAGCTCAAGCTTTTTGCTGCACAAGAAGTAATACTGCTGAAGAGAGGGGGAATTAAGGCTGTTTCTTCACTTTGTAAGGAAGTGTTACTGCAGAAAACAGCAGCTCACACAGACTGTTGCTAGATTAGTCTACAGATAGATTAGTACATAAATGCCTAGAGAGTCTGCATCCAGGGAACAGTGAGAGATTCCAGAGAGGAAGCCCCCACAGGCAGGCCTTCCAAATGGATAGAACAGTCAAATATTAATAAAGTAATGCTTTAAATTCAGAACACATAATAAAATGTGTCAAGTATAATAACAGAGGTGGGCAACCTACGGCTTTCTAGCTCTCGTAAAACTACAAGTTCTAGCATGACCTGCCAATGTGTAATTTTGAATACAAAGTTCCTTGCTATTTTTTAAAATGCAACTTGCATCCAACATCAATCAAGCCCTGTGTGTCAGTGTATTTGCGACTTCCCTGTATTCTTCATACAATTTAATTTAAATGGAGGATAGTAGGTATAAGGGAATTTGGAGGTAAAATTACTTCATCAAAAGGATAGTGACTAGTGACATTGCGTCCAAAAGAGATGGCAGAGATTAATACACCAGGGGAGTTTAAATATGAAGGGCCTGATTCATCTTGGAACGCAATTTGAGTTTTAAAAAAATTGAATGTTAATTACACTCACATACGCCTGTATTCAAGCAAAGGCAGAATTCAAGAAACATTTCAATTTAAATATGGGTATAGGTAGACTATGCCTATATGGCAATTGCCATTTGCAAACAGACTGAACAGACTGCAGGATACACACATGCATATGTGCAGTATCAAGTCCCAAAACAACAATAGTGATAACTGACATACATACATGTCACTCATCACTATCAGTCGGCACTTACACCTGCCCTGTAGTTGGTGCAAGTGGTACGGCTAAACAACACGTACCTAAGAGATGTCCAGAGCTGGAATCAGAGGAATAACTTGCCAAGAATGGGAGGAGCCTATTTAAGAAAGACAAGTATTGTCGCCATCCTTCTGTTTTCACCATCTCAGGAGGGCGATAGCAGAAGATAATGAATGAAAAAATGCTTTATTATTTCAATAAATCATTTTTTATTCCAACAACAGTTTTAAAATAGATCTTTTGCAGAAATATTTGTATCTATTTTCTAATCATTTATTTATTATAATTTTTTTTTTAGTGAAAGCCCAAATCTAGAATTTGAGTTCACTGCGTATGTATGAACCGGCTTGAGAACTTGTGCCTGCTCATATTTCCCAAGACTGGCTCGGAAAAGAGGTAAGTGTGACCGCTCCTGGTCAATATCTCTGAGGAAGCTGAGTATCAACAATTGTAGCTGCTGGTTGCTCCCTCCTCTTCAACTCTTAGAGCCCCCCATGAACTATCCTGAGAACAGGACCTTGGTGAAGAGCTGTTAGATGAGGAGTGGTCTGAGATATATGAGAATGCTGCCTCTAGCTCCATTTGCGTTAGAAGAGAGAACGTTTATAAGGTGCTATACTATGTGCCTTCGGTGCTGGCGAGGGTGCTCCCATGAAGGCACATTTCTCCACATATGGTGGTCGTGCCTAAAACGGTCAGGCTTCTGGGTGGACATTCCCCTGGAGCCTAATTTTTTTTCTTCTCCCTGTGGGGGATCCCTCGCCATCCCGACATCAGAATAAATTGATCAGGCACATTGTCTCGGCAGCTACTTGCCAAATAGCAGCATACTGGCATATGCATTCCCCTCCCTCCATTCCATAATTAATAGTCTGGCAGACTCAACGGATGGAGTATATGACCAGTATTATTCGGAACTCCTTGAAAGCATTCACCAGGGTTTGGGATCCGTGGTTCTCCTACTTTCAGGGGTGTCCACCCTTTACATAACCCAATTCTAAAACCTCATTTCTTTCTAGGACTTCTCTCTTTCCCTACATTGGATCTAGTCACTTCTTACCCTCCTTCCTTTTCTCCCTCTTCTCTCGCTCCTTTTTCTTCTGTACACCGTCTTTTCTTCTTTCCTCTTTATACAAAAATTTGGGTCATTCGTTACTCTTAAATCTAAAAGTTCGGTTGACTTAGCGTTTCACATGTTTTACGCTGGTCGTAGACTTGACTATCTGTTTTGACTATTTTTGATAAGTGTATTCACTCTGCCAATCGTTCTCTTTTGTTATTATGACCTTACAAAAATAAAACTTTAAAAAAAAAATCAAAATAATTGTAGCTGCTGGTGTAGAAAGTGTGTGTGGCTACTGCATAGCAGAAGCATTATCGGGCACCACTACCAATCCCTGCAGAAATCACAAGACCATCCGCTACTGGCAATCATAACTGTCCTTCACCATTTATACTAACTGAACCTTTTTCATTCTCTAATAATGGGCCACCTCTGTGCTGCATGGATACTCCCGCAGCCACCTGTCAGCCCGGACTATGTTTGTGCCGCAATCTTTCCCTGGCATGATGCTTGCTGTTAGACAATGAGCTAGGACACTTGTTCCCCATGTGCACAACAGTTGTGGTGGCAGCTACTGCCGCTAAGGAGGCCACACAGATTAGCAAAGGAAAATCAGAGATAACAGCAGCAATGACAGTGGAGTTCTCTGGGTTCAGCAGCTGAAACTGAGATGGCATTCCAGTAGACCATTGGAAAAACAATAACCTTGTTTTTGGTGTGATTACACTCCCCTGCACTACTCTGTACTTTCTCACTGCCGTCACAATTTTTTTAAAGCAATTTTATATTTGTGAGAAGATGATTATGTGGAAGGCGGCACAGACCTGATCTGAAGTGCAGTTGTCTCTAACTATGGAGCTATGTGTTAAGGCAAATATGTAGTAAAGATCAGAGCATTTCCACTCTTTATTCCATATTTTCCTCATGTGAGCCACTTTGTGTGAGTCATGTCAGAGTGAGGGCCCAAGATTATCAATGAGATTAATCATTGTTGTGCCGCTCTACCCTCCATGTGAGAAAATCCCCTGTCACCTCTGAAGTGATGGAGGTCAGCTGTGCTCCGTTGTTTAAGCAGAGCTGCATTATATGTAATAACCAGATATTACACAGGGCACTGCTCTTCTCTACATTAGTACATAATGCACAGTGCATTAAGCCATAATAATCAAACAGGCATTTGCTTTCAAATCTAATTGCTGATTGGTTGATACGGGTTGCTGTAGATTTGCTAGTACTTTAACCCCTGCTTGTTTGGTGCCAGAGGGAAAAGTGTAAAGAAGACGTAGCAAGGTAAAAGAGCGCAGGCATGGGCATCTGTGTCTACACTCTTAGGGGTAAATATATCAAGCTGCGAGTCTCTGGCAGGTTTGAAAAGTAGCAACCAATCAAATTCTAGCTATCATTTATTTAGTTTTTTCTACAAAATGATAGCTAGAATCTGATTGGTTGCTATAGGCAACATCTCCACTTTTCAAACCCACAGGAATCGTGCAGCTTGATAAATGTACCCCTTAGTGTTACTTTTATATCTATGGAACTATAATTGATATCTTATTTATAATAGCTGATGCATAAATGTACTTATATGGACTCATGTATTGATTTAACTTCCTATTGGGCCAAGTATAAGCCTCTTACATCCACTTGCCCTGCAGGAGTATTCAACAATTGTATGTCAATGATTGTTGTAGTCCATTAATACATGATATCAAAATACTTATGTTCTAGTAATTATATAGTATAAATGCTGGACAACTATGACTTACTCTAGCATATTTTCAGTCTGCAATCTCACATACTCGGCTCACAACCATTATTATTTAACTGTACATAAACCTTATGCAAGCATGATTATTCCCTTTTGTAAAGGACCACATATTACATTCCTGATATAAAAATACAACATAATATAGATGACACCTCTTTGTATGCTTGTTGATTAATAAGGAGTTAATACACCTCACACCTCAAATATGAAAATGACAGCCCTTTCTTGCTCTTTAAACCGGCCAGCATGTGCACAGAGTGTGCTAGATGAAAAGCTTTGGCGGCCACCCACGGACGCACAGCCTGGGGGGGTGGAGGGGAGAAGGTTGCTGTGGCAACAGAACCAGGCATCTCTTTACATCAGCAAGTCTTCCAGAACGAGAGTGGATTGTGAATAGGTGTGTATAACTGTGAGGGAGAAGAAGAGGAGCTGGGATGTTCCCACTGCAGGTAACGGAAGTTGAAATAAGGAGAAGGAGGTGGATGCAAAAAAATGTACTTATATAAGCAGCTAGCATCACAAGGAACTGTCATGGTGTCATAGTAATGATTTAAATGCTGTTACTGACATTAATCCATATTTACTGAAACCTCTTGATATGGAGTGAATGTTATATGGAGTAATTGTTGTGGTTGACGGTTTTGTAAATGTTATAAGGAAAATATAAAATATAAGCAGCATCTGTTTTCCTTAGAATTCCACTAAACCCAAAAATACAAAGAGATAGGAATCAGTTGCGGAACTACAGGGGGTGCGGCCGACACAGGGCCACACCCCCTGTATACCGGGCCACTCTTGCTCTGCTCTCAAAAGTGGTTAGAGCGGCAGATGGGCCTCTACCCAAATTTTTCTATGGAGCTCTGCCCCTTACAGGAACAATGCAAGTAAAATACACCAGAGGTTATTTACGAAGCGCAAAACATCAAATGCATTATTTCCACTGTCTTTTTGCACCAGCTTAGAGCTAAGGGTTTTGTTACATTTAATTGGACCAATTCTACACTTTCATGTTGCACTTCAGCAGTGAAGCACCTTTCCAGATGTACTGCACACAATGTAAAAAAAAAAGCTTTACATATACACAAGAGTATCACCCTTAAACTGGGTACACACTATTGCATTTTACTTCAGATGCAATTTCTGTAATGATTTTATCAACGACTAAAAGTACATGTCACGGGCACTAGGAGTCTTTGCCCAGGATATCACCAGATGATGGACTTACCAGAGTAATATAGCTGGTATTATGGTTCTCTGGTAGCAGGGTGACAACGGAACAGGAGAAACAGCAGATGGTGAGAGAATGCTCAAGGAAAGTCTATGACTAGCAGCAACTGGTAATGAGTAGATGAATGTACACGAGGATCCAGATGGACAGGGAAACGTGAGGAGAGTCAGTGGTCTGCGTATAGCAAGTTGTACCACCGCTATAGTGAGGAGGAATGTCCAGGGGTAGCGAGGAGGTAGTGAGAGTCGGCGGTCTGCGTATAGCAAGTTGTACCGCTGTCTATAGTGAAGGAATGGAATCCAGGTGAAGGTAGGTAACGGGGAAGTCAGTGGTCTGCGTGTAGCAAGTTGTACCACTGCTATGTGAGAGGATACTTGAAACAGGTGTCACAGGGAACAGGAGTCAGTGGTCTGCGTCAGCAAGTTGTACCACTGCTATATATATATGTGAGGAGGGACACGAGGAGATGAATGTAAAGCAGAGTATACACAGGGCACACAGAACTTGATCCCACAATACAACAATAACTGACCAGCGCTGCTTGAAGTATACAAAGTCTCAAGAGCAATCCAGGCAATAGAAAACAAAGTCAATGGTAACAATAGCTTCAGTGGATAGGAGGCTCCGGAGAAGAACACAACTCAGTCCAGATGGATATGCAATACAAAAGCAAAGTCAATGGAAAGTATGCATACCGCGGTTCAGGAGAGCAGGCTGTCAGAGCGACGTGCAGGGATACCTGAAGGCTGAAGGCCGGCAGGAGGAGAGACCACTGGAGGGTGGAAGCGGTAATCAGGTTGGTGCAGCGCACGACAGGTAATCCAGAATCAAAGAAGCAATACTCAGGAAGCAGTAGTAAGTGAAACTGGAAACATGATGAACACGGGAGAGTTGAGGCGGTCTGGTATCCAGTAGTAGTGGTAACGGAGGCAGCGGAGAGCTGACACGATAAACACAGGAGAATAGAGACAATCAGGAACTCTGAAGTAGTAACGGAGGCAGCGGATAGGAATCAGCTGAGTGCAGGCACGATGAACACAGGAGAGTTGAAGTGAGCAGGAACTCTGTAGTAGTAACGGAGGCAGCGGATAGGAATCAGCTGAGTGCAGGCACGATGAACACAGGAGAGTTGAAGTGGTCTGGCAACCACAATAGCAGTAAACAGGAATCAGCAGAAGCTGAATACACGAGGAACACAGGAACACCTTCAGAGGCTCATGGGGAATGAGACTCCAAGATCAGGCAACCAGGTAATGATCACAGGTGGTTTAAATAGGGAGGGTTGCCTGATCATCCAATCAATTAAAAGCAACAGGTATTGAAGGCTTGATAAGGGCTGCACATGCGCAGACCCTCAGGATGGCGGACGGCCACGGTTCCTGAACACACTGGAAATGGCACTCACAGTCCGGTGAGTGACAGTACCCCCCCTTTTAAAGGTGGGCACAGAACACCTGGAACCGGGTTTGTCCGGAAACTTGGAATAAAACTTCTTAAGACGAGCTGGAGCGTTGAGATCTTCTGCTTTGATCCATGACCGCTCTTCAGGACCAAAGCCCTTCCAATGAACGAGGAAACGAAGAACTCCTCGCAAAATTTTTGCATCCAATATGTGAGTAATCTCAAAGTCCTCCTCTAGATGAATTTGAACTGGCCGAGGTGCTGAAGGAGGGACCGAGAAACGGTTGATGATAAGAGGTTTGAGCAAAGACACATGGAAGGCATTGGAAATACGAAGGTTCTTAGGTAATAGAAGTTTGAAACAAACTGGATTTATCACTTGAATGATCTTATACGGACCAATAAAACGAGGAGCGAACTTCATAGATGGGACCTTCAAACGAATATTTTTGGTTGATAACCCCACACGATCTCCGATTTTCAGTGGTGGAATAGCCCGTCTCTTTTTATCTGCAAAAGACTTATATGTGGCAGATGTTTTCTTTAAACAGGTTTTGACCTGAGACCAAATATTTTTGAAGGTCTGACAAACAGTCTCTACAGCAGGAACTTGGGTGGGAGGGAGGGCAGGAAATTCCGGAAAAGACGGATGGTGACCGTAAACCACAAAAAATGGAGTTTTAGAAGATGACTCATGATACATGTTGTTATGAGCGAATTCAGCCCATGGAAGCAAATCTACCCAGTTGTCTTGGTTGGCTGAAGAGAACATTCTTATAAAAGTCTCAAGATCTTGATTGACCCTTTCGGTTTGTCCGTTTGATTGAGGATGGTAGGAGGATGAGAGTGATAATCGGATACCCAAGGTCTTACAGAGGGCCCGCCAGAATCTGGAAACGAATTGTACTCCTCTATCTGAAACAATCTCGGAAGGACATCCATGAATACGGAAGATTTCTTTGATGAAATAATCAGCCAGAGTAGATGAAGAAGGTAAACCGGTCAAAGGAACGAAATGTGCCATCTTAGAAAATCTGTCCACCACTACCCAAATAGTATTTCAGTTTTTACTAGGAGGAAGATCAGTAACAAAGTCCATACTAATATGGGTCCACGGCTTGGAAGGAATAGGTAGTGGTTGAAGCAAACCCGCTGGAGTTCTGTGGGGAGTCTTAAACTGGGAACACAAATCACACGCAGCCACAAAATCTTTGACATCTTTCCTCATAGAAGGCCACCAGTAACTTCGAGAAAGAATTTCAAAGGTCTTGCGTTCACCAGAGTGTCCAGAAAAACGAGAAGAGTGAAACCACAAAAGGATTTTCTTCCTAAGAGCAGGAGGCACGAGGGTTCTCCCAAATGGTAGCACCTTAGTGGAAGAAGCAGCCAGAGAAATACATTTGTGGTCTAATATAGAGTGGTTGGGACCATCTTCAACGTCTGAGGACGTCACAAAAGCTCGAGATAGGGCGTCTGCTTTTTTATTTTTTGCAGCTGGTTTGAAGGTTATGATTAGTTCAAAACGAGAACAGAAAAGAGACCATCTTGCTTGACGAGGATTCAAACATTGAGCAGACTGTAAATATGACAAATTTTTATGATCAGTAAAAATTGTCACAGGATGACGAGCTCCCTCCAACAAATATCTCCATTCCTCTAATGCTACTTTTATAGCCAGCAACTCCTTGTCCCCGATGGTACAATTCTTCTCCGCAGGCAGAAGACCCCGAGAGTAAAAGGCACAAGGATGGAATTTTTGTTGCTCCGATCTTTGGGAGAGAATGGCTCCTAAACCAACATTAGAGGCATCTACCTCTAGGAAGAAGGGAAGCGTCACATCAGGCTGTCAAAGAACAGGAGCAGAGGAGAAGGACTGTTTGAGAAACTGGAAAGCTTGAAGAGCCTCAGAGGACCATTGTTTAGTATTGGCCCCTTTACGAGTTAGGGCCACAATAGGAGATGCAATCGAGGAAAAATCTTGAATGAAGCGTCTATAGTAATTGGCAAAACCTAAAAAACGCTGAATTGCACGAAGAGTAGTTGGCTGAGGCCAATGTAACACAGCATTCACCTTTTCTGGATCCATCTGAAGACCAACTCCGGAGACAATATATCCCAGAAATGGAATCTGGGGCAACTCGAATGAACATTTTTCTAACTTGCAGAATAATGAATTTTTCCGGAGTCTGGAAAGGACCTCTGCCACATGTTGATGATGAGAAGGCAGGTCCTGCGAAAAGATCAATATGTCGTCCAGATAGACGACGACACAAACATATAACAAGTCCCGGAAGATCTCATTAATGAAACCCTGGAAAACAGCGGGGGCATTACATAACCCGAAGGGCATTACTAAATATTCATAATGCCCGTCTCTGGTGTTGAAAGCTGTCTTCCATTCGTCACCGGACCTGATTCAAATTAAATTGTAGGCACCATGAAGATCCAATTTGGTAAAGATCCGGGCTCCCTTGATACGATCAAATAACTCAGTAATTAATGGAATGGGATACCGATTTTTGATAGTTATGGCGTTAAGTCCATGGAAATCTATGCAGGGGCGTAATGACCCATCCTTCTTTTTTAAGAAGAAAAACCCTGCTCCAGCGGGAGAGGTAGAAGGTCGAATAAATCCTCGCTTGAGATTCTCTTGGATGTATTCAGATGTAGCTTGAGTTTCAGGTAACGAAAGTGGATACACACGTCCCCTGGGAGGAGTCTTGCCAGGTTGAAGATCAATCGGACAGTCCCATGAACGATGAGGAGGAAGACATTCAGACTGAGTTTTTATCAAATACATCGGCAAAAGAAGCATACTGAGGAGGAAGTCCCGGTGAACAAGGTGAAATGGAGGATTGCTGTATTTTGAGAGGAACGACTTGAGAGAGGCAACGATGATGACATTCAGGCCCCCAAGACGTAACTTGAGGAGTGTGCCAGTCAATCTGAGGAGAGTGACGTTGAAGCCATGGAAGGCCTAATACAATCGGACTGGTAGTAACAGGGAGAATCAAAAATGAAATTTCTTCCTGGTGTAATACACCAATTTGAAGGGTTACTGGAGACGTACTCTGGGTGATGAGACCATTAATAATGCGTGATCCATCGATAGCAGTCACAGTAATAGGTATTTTCAAAGTAATCACTGGTAGGGACCATTCATTCACGAGGGATTTAGAAATAAAATTTCATGCAGCTCCAGAGTCAATAAGTGCTTGGGACTTAAAGGATTTGGTATCAAAGGAAACTGTAACATCAAAAGCACAAACTTTTAATTTCGTAGAACATGGAGAGGACTCCAGGGACCCTAACTTCACCTCTCCAGAACTGGTTAGGGCCTGGCATTTCCCAATTTTTTTTTAGGGCATGAATTGAGCATATGAGTAGAATCAGCACAATAGATACAAAGTCTATTTTTTACCCTTCGGCCCCTCTCCTCTGAAGTTAATTTGGAGCGACCTATCTCCATGGGTATCGCCGGAGATGAAACTGGGCGAACTTGAGGGCTTGAACGAAGAGGTGCTTTAAATGAAGTTGTTTTTTCAGACTCTCTTTCACGAAATCTCATGTCTACACGGTGGCAAAGAGAAATCAAATCTTCTAGAGAAGTAGGTAATTCTTGAGTAGTCAGTGCATCTTTAATTTTATCAGAAAGCCCCTGCCAGAAGGCGGCGATTAACGCTTCAGTGTTCCACTGAAGTTCAGAGCCTAATATCCGAAATTGAATGACGTACTGGCCTACAGTACGAGAACCCTGACGTAGACGGAGGATGCTGGATGCAGGGGAAATAACACGACCAGGTTCATCAAATACATTTCGAAACGTGGAAATAAATTTGGCACTATCCTGTAATAATGGATCATTTCTTTCCCACAGAGAGGAAGCCCATGCGAGAGCTTGTCCGGAAAACAAGGAAATGAGATAGGCCACTCTGGAACGATGAGTAGAGAAATTGTGAGGTTGAAGCTCAAAATGAACTGAGCATTGATTTAGAAAACCCCTGCATGTTTTGGGGTCTCCATCATATTTTGAGGGAGTAGGCAGGTGTAGCGTGGAAGCAGTAGACACCTGGGATGGCACTGGGGAAACGGAGGAAGGCACAGGAGCATCAACAGTAGCTGTGATATTTTGCACAGATGTTCTTTGGGAGGCTAACACCTGACAACATTGCAGCAAATGTTGTTGGCGAACATCCTGTTGTTCAATACGGGTAACCAGATACTGCAGCATCTCTTTAGCTGTAGGTTCCGCACCTGGGTCTGTCATGGCCTGATCTTACTGTCACGGGCACTAGGAGTCTTTGCCCAGGATATCACCAGATGATGGACTTACCAGAGTAATATAGCTGGTATTATGGTTCTCTGGTAGCAGGGTGACAACGGAACAGGAGAAACAGCAGATGGTGAGAGAATGCTCAAGGAAAGTCTATGACTAGCAGCAACTGGTAATGAGTAGATGAATGTACACGAGGATCCAGATGGACAGGGAAACATGAGGAGAGTCAGTGGTCTGCGTATAGCAAGTTGTACCACCGCTATAGTGAGGAGGAATGTCCAGGGGTAGCGAGGAGGTAGTGAGAGTCAGCGGTCTGCGTATAGCAAGTTGTACCGCTGTCTATAGTGAAGGAATGGAATCCAGGTGAAGGTAGGTAACTGGGAAGTCAGTGGTCTGCGTGTAGCAAGTTGTACCACTGCTATGTGAGAGGATACTTGAAACAGGTGTCACAGGGAACAGGAGTCAGTGGTCTGCGTCAGCAAGTTGTACCACTGCTATATATATGTGAGGAAGGACACGAGGAGATGAATGTAAAGCAGAGTATACACGGGGCACACAGAACTTGATCCCACGATGATATCCACAATACAACAATAACTGACCAGCGCTGCTTGAAGTATACAAAGTCTCAAGAGCAATCCAGGCAATAGAAAACAAAGTCAATGGTAACAATAGCTTCAGTGGATAGGAGGCTCCGGAGAAGAACACAACTCAGTCCAGATGGATATGCAATACAAAAGCAAAGTCAATGGAAAGTATGCATACCGCGGTTCAGGAGAGCAGGCTGTCAGAGCGACGTGCAGGGATACCTGAAGGCTGAAGGCCGGCAGGAGGAGAGACCACTGGAGGGTGGAAGCGGTAATCAGGTTGGTGCAGCGCACGGCAAGTAATCCAGAATCAAAGAAGCAATACTCAGGAAGCAGTAGTAAGTGAAACTGGAAACATGATGAACACGGGAGAGTTGAGGCGGTCTGGTATCCAGTAGTAGTGGTAACGGAGGCAGCGGAGAGCTGACACGATAAACACAGGAGAGTAGAGACAATCAGGAACTCTGAAGTAGTAACGGAGGCAGCGGATAGGAATCAGCTGAGTGCAGGCACGATGAACACAGGAGAGTTGAAGTGAGCAGGAACTCTGTAGTAGTAACGGAGGCAGCGGATAGGAATCAGCTGAGTGCAGGCACGATGAACACAGGAGAGTTGAAGTGGTCTGGCAACCACAATAGCAGTAAACAGGAATCAGCAGAAGCTGAATACACGAGGAACACAGGAACACCTTCAGAGGCTCATGGGGAATGAGACTCCAAGATCAGGCAACCAGGTAATGATCACAGGTGGTTTAAATAGGGAGGGTTGCCTGATCATCCAATCAATTAAAAACAACAGGTATTGAAGGCTTGATAAGGGCTGCACATGCGCAGACCCTCAGGATGTTGGACGGCCACGGTTCCTGAACACACTGGAAATGGCACTCACAGTCCGGTGAGTGACAGTACAGATGATCATGCAGGTTCATGTGTACACACCGACACAATTTACCGTCAGATCTGAGATCTTAATCCAGGGCCTGATTAAGGGTTCTGGCCGCCCCCCATGTGCCTTCCCCTCCTCAAATCATTGAAGGAAAATTCAGGCATATTAGCCAGCAAATTAAATGTGGACAGATTCTCTTACCTGTTCTTTCTTGCTTGTTCTTGGAGCTTTGTTGTTGTTTAGCTGTCTTCTGGAAAGTTGGGGTCCTGTTCTGAAAATGTGCAAACATTATAAACCCTCAATGATTAGGCTCTTTAGAGAGGATCCTCATGAAAGCCACAGAATACAGAGATCATGCCAGCCATTTCCTCACAACCCAGCTGCCAATTCATGACTCCCCTGTCAATTTCATCACACATTTCCCAACTTATTTCATCACCTTCCCGCCATGAACAATTCATCATCCATCTTAGCTCCCCCACATACCTTCCACTTGCCAATTTATAGCATTAGTGAAAAGGATGTATGCATAAATGTCTCTTAACTGTGGCCAATTCATGACCCTCTTTCCCCCAGACATTAGATCACTCTGCCCCTTATCACACTGCCCAGGGAGAAATTGCAAACTCCACACAGCTAAGGCCCTGTTCCGGAATCAAACTCATGACCCCAGTGCTAACCACTTAATTGTTTGTTTCTTTAGATCTACCTCCTCTCCATTTCGTCAGTTGGGCTACAACAAGGTTCGGTCCTAGACCCTCTCCTCCTGACTCTAAAGCTGTTCTCCCATGCACAACTATTGAGTCATATTCAATGAGATTATAATATTATTGCTGTTGGTGGCATATAATTGATCAATATGAATGAAGAATGACATTTTTCCCAAAACAACTTTAGATATGTGATCATCCAGGCTCTAGAATTGTGATTACTTGTATTTGAAAATGATTGTATCTCTGTGTATGTAGGTAAATTAAATGAACATAATTAAGAATATTCTGTGAATGTGTAAAATCTCATGTATTCATCCAAGTGAACAAAGCTGAAATGTACATATTATCATCATAGCCCATTTGATTAGGGTGTGTATCCAAGTAAATCTACAGAGAGATACTGTGACGGAGGTGCGTGTCAGGCCACAACCCATGGGGCGAGTCTACCACTATTTTCAAGTCATCAATCCAGTTCATATTATGCACACAGTAGTGTCCCCAATACATATTATGCCAAATAGTAGTGCCCTCAGTTCATAATATGCCAAACAAAAGTGTCCCCCAGTTGATATTATGCCACACAATCGTACCACCAATTTCATGTATACACACACGTTATCATTAAATACATATATTAATAAAACATACGTAGACAGTAGTTTCTATTTTCCTATGTTAAACTTACCTTTGAAGTCTGTGCACTGAGTCCAGAGCTTTTTAGTTCCACAAAGGAACGTGGGAGAAGCTGACTGGTCATGGGCAGCAGCTCTGTTTCGGAGATCTTGTATGTATTGCAGCCAACAGGGAGAAGCAGCCTCAGCGTGGCTATTGTAAGTGAACCACCCTGCCTTAATTCAGCTGACACACTCTAGGCACATGCCTATGCAGTGGTGGGATTTAGCCGGTTTTAGCCTGGTTCGCCAAAACCGATACCTACTTTTAGGTTCGGTTTGGCGAACCAGTGACTACAGACTGAGTCACCATCTTCATTGGTGGGGAAAGCAGGCTCCATGAAAAACAAAAACATACTCACCTGTTTTTTGATAGGCAAAGGCAGAATGGCAGAGTGCGATGAAGAGGGGTATTACTGTGGCATAAATTTGATATTAGCAGCATAAAATATTATTTGAGTAATAAATTATTTGAATATTAATATGCATTAAATGCATATTAATTTGAGTATTAAATGCATGAAATATTAAACTACCATTCAGTATATATTTTTGTATACTTAAAACAGTCATTAGGGCAGAGAACCGACTGTAAATTTATGGGTATCATTTTTTATTTTTCTGTGTGTTTACATTCAGTGGTTATGAAATGTTCTCACTAAATCTAGCATTCGGTTGCCTGGGGTGGGTTTCACTAGAAACTCAAATTTCTATACCCAATTTCTTACTAGCTCCAACCTAAAGTTTTAACATAATAGTTTTAAGGGTGACATTACCTTGAAAGTGACCATAGAATCATAAATTATATTAGTATAATCCTAGCATATCCAGTTTCATTATATAAACATAATCACTTACTGATTCTTCTGTGAGGCAGAGGCTATAAACATCTAAATATCCTCAATGGTTAAATTACTTTTAAATTTATTGTAGATTAATGGTAGACAATATGTGTGCTATTCAGAATGTATCATGCCCAACTCCTAAACAGGTCCTTACAAGTGGATTTTATGCTGTCCTCTTGATCCCATACCCTCACAATTTGGTCTCTGTCTTCTGTGCTCATTCCACCTCTAACTAAAAAGTGTAATCTCTCTCTACTGGTATTTTTCCATCACTATTCAAGCACGCAGTGATTACTCCTATTTTGACAAAATTCTGGCCCAAACTCTCTCAAATTACTGCCCCATCTCTCTGCTCCCATGCCCCTCCAAGCCTCTCAAGAGAATTGCCTACACTTGCCTCACACACTTCCTTACAGCAAACAACCTACTGGATTCTCTTCAGTTAGGCTTTCGCCCTCAACACTCCACAGACACTGCGCTGATCAAGGTTGTCAATGATTTGATCACAGCAAAAACTGAAGGCCATTACTCTCTTCTAATTCTCCTGGATCTCTCTGCTGCATTTGACACTGTTGACCACTCTCTCTTCATACAAATGCTACAATTCCTAGGTCTTGAAAGCACTGTCCTATCCTGGTTCTCATCCTACCTATCTAAATCGCTCTTTCAGTGTTAATATCTCTGGATCCACTTCTGCCCCGCTTCCTTTATCAGTTGGAGTACCACAAGGCTCAGTCCTAGGTCCTCTGCTATTCTCTATCTACACCACTTCTCTTGGAAAACTAATAAGCTCCTTTGGATTTCGGTATCATCTCTATGCGGATGATACACAAATCTATCTATAGTCTCCTGATCTCTCACCATCTGTGTTGTCTCGTGTTACTGACTGTCTTTCTGACATTTCATCTTGGATGTCTTCTTGCCAACTCAAACTCAATTTTTCAAAAACTGAACAACATTCCCACCCAAAAACAGAAGACTCTGCTTGACATTTGTATTTCTGTTGATAACCATGACCATAAATCCCACCCCGCAAGCTCGTGGCCTAGGTGTAATCCTTGACTCACAATTATCGTTTATTCCCCACATCGACTCTATATCTAAATCATGTTACATAAATCTAAGGAACATTTCCAGAATATGCACATATATCACAAGACACTGCAAAAACCTTAATTTATCATCTCCTGCATCGACTATTGCAATTCCCTCCTTACTGGTCTTCCCAAAATCAGACTTGAACCCCTACAATCTATTTTGCATGCAGCAGCTAGATTGATTTTCCTTGCAAACCGATCTTCCTCTGCTGAGCCCCTCTGTCAGTTTCTACATTGATTGCCTGTTTTTTAACAAATTCAATATAAAATTCTTCTATTAACATACAAGGCCGTCAACAAAATTGCACCGACGTACATCTCCTCACTTGTCTCAATATCCCCCAACTCCACACCTCCGCTCTGCACAAGATCTGCATCTCTCTTCACAGACTCCCATTCCCGGTTGCAGGACATTTTTCGGGCTGCATCCACTTTGTGGAATTCCCTCCCTCGCACAGTAAGACTTTCCTCTAGTCTTCAAACCTTCAAGCGTTCCCTGAAAATCCACCTCTTCAGACAAGCTTATGATATTCCTCAATCAGCATCTTAATCTCCCTAGGTTACCCTATTACCACCCTCTACACAGCTAACACAAGACAAAAGCCCTCTGCTGTGTGACTGATCATACAGCCCACTCAATACTTTTTACCTTTGCATTCTAACTGGTCTAATGTGCAATATGATTTAGCACGTGCCCTTGAATTTCAACTCCCATTGTCCCATAGATTGTAAGCTTGTGAGCAGGGCCCTCTTACCTCTCTGTCTGTATGTATTACCCACTATGATTTTATTAATGTTTGTTGCCAATTTTAAAGCGCTACGGAGTTTGTTGACGCTATATAAATAAATTGTGATGATGATGGTGGGCACTGAATTCCCTGACACTGGTGATGTGCATGGCTGAGCACTCCACTGTAGGAAGACTGCACTTTTGTCAGTGCCATTTCTCTTTGTAAAAACATGAGCTTTGTTTCCATCACATCCCCCTTGCCATCCCTTAGTGGAGCTGTTACACTTGTATTGGATAGTTTGTATGTGTTATAAGCAACAAATCCCTTTATTTATTGTTGTGAATAATATGTTGGATGTAAAAAAAAAACCCCACATTAACATTAATCTTATTTAATCATTTTAACCGGAGTGTTTTTGCAAAGCTGTACTGATGTCACAACAGGGGATTGGAGCCAGTCAGCTTTTTGCATTCAGCAGTTTTCACAGAATTAGGCTCCCTGGCTCAGGAAACTTTCTCCATTTGTGAAACTTAAAGCTTCTAAGCTTTGCAAGTCTGATATTTGTTAGCATGGCTCGCAAAGACATGGAATAAGTAAAAGAAATGTTTTTATTTTTAAATGGTTCTTTAATTTCTTAAAATTTACAACAAATATTACCGCTTTTTTGCTGACAGGAATTTGCCGTGAATCCTCTTATTATTTTTATTATTTCTTAAATATGTGGGACATTATTTATTAAGCATATTTTTTTTTAAATTGACGCTTTTCTGTGTTTTTGCAAGCAGGATTTAAAACAGCAATTTTATTAAAGGTAAATTGTAACGAATCAGGGTCTTACTCCTGTTTACACCACTCGTGGTACCATATCACCGTACATCTCCCTTTTGGTCAAAGGCAGCATTCTATTCTAGGACAGATGTGACTTCTGTCTGCAGTACTGGAGGCTGCCATCTTGGGTGATACATTTGCTAAACATCCTGCTGAGTCTGAACGCCTGATTTCATCCACCAATTAGCTTCCTCTGCAGACTTTAAGAGTCTCCTCCTACATTCAGCAAATTTCCAGTGCAACACTTTCCTAGTTCCTGGTTCCAGACTACCACAGTTGCTGCTTATTTACTGCTTCATTCTGCCTGCTGTATACAGATCTCAACCATCAACCCTTCGTGTGAATTCAGCTTCATCCTGTTTGCTGCTTCATTCCACCTGCTGTATAAAGATTTGTCAGGCGCCACCTCCGTACGCGCGCATGTGCCGAATGCCGCGTCCACTTTGCCTAGCAACGGGACGCCAGCTCCGATGATCCGCTGTGTGTGATCACCAGAAATCCTCTGCCAATCAGCTTCCTTCCCCCTGCTATTTAAACTTCACTCTGGCACCATTAGGGTTGCTCGTATTGGTTTTGATCCCCGGACCATTCCTGGCTATTCTTTCACCTATCTCCATTGTACCGCGCCTCCTTGGTTCCGATTCGGCCTGTCTGACTATGCTTTTCTATGCTGCAATGGTGACTATCTGGGAGAACCGTGACCTGCGCACCTCATGCAGCAAAGCCCAGACCTCCTTGCGGGGTCCCTGGTGAATACAAGGGGTGCGTTAGACTCCACGCCTCCCAGTTTAGTAGCGCTTACACCAGTCGGTGGGAATTCCTGTGATAGCGTGACAGTATACTCTGACCATGAGCGGACCGGACGAACCTTCAGCCCGTGATCTATTATTACATCTGGCTCAGAGAGTGGAGCAGCAAGAATCCAACCAGGCCCAGTTACTGCAATGTATCCAAGGAGTTGTCTCTCATCTGGATTCCCACCAAGGGTCCCTACCTGCGCGCATGACAGCTCCTACACTTACGACTACTACCGCTGCTCCCTCTACCTCTTCCAGCATGGTAGCCGCCAGAGGCCTATGCATCCCTCCTCCTGAGAAATATGATTCTGATCCCCAGAAGTGTCGCAGTTTTCTGAACCAATGTGCTTTACAATTCGAACTAGCACCGGAGAATTTCACTTCTGAAAGGGCCAAAGTGGCATTCCTGATTTCTCTTCTCTCCGGACAAGCCCTAGCCTAGGCCTCTCTGTTATGGGAGTGGGATGATCCCTCGCTTCAGAATTCTGTGGTCTTTTATGGAGATGTTTCATAAAGTATTCGATGAACCCAGACAAGTTTCCTTTGCCGCCTCTGGACTCCTTGGACTGCGTCAGGTTTCTCTCACGGCTGGCCAATATGTGGTGCAATTCCAGACCTTAGCTGCTGAACTCCGGTGGAACGACAAGGCTCTTATAGCTACATTCTGGCGAGGTCTCAACGATCGTATTAAAGACGATCTAGCCTCACGCGACCTTCCTCCCAGTTTGGATGATCTTATATCCCTTTGTATCAAGGTAGACATCCGCCACAGAGAACGGGCTCTTGAACGAGATCGCACCCGTCGAACCTTTCTTCAACTGGCTCCTAATTTCATACCTCCTACTCCATCTACAGAAGAGCCGATGCAGACAGGTCGCTCTCGTCTTTCCCCTGACTCCGATTACCGGCCTCTCTTTGGATACACAGTACCTTCCATATTTCTCTATTAAAACCACTGGTTCTCAATGAGTTCTCCAACAAGATCTCCCCCCATCCTCCAGTTAAAACTATACTAGGTGAAGAATTTGTTGTGGAATACATTGTAAAGTCTCAACGCAGAGGATATTCATGCTCCCCGACTCTTGGCTAGATTTCTGTCGGGTCCTCGTGCTACGCATAAGAAAGAGGAGGAGGATACTGTCAGGTGCCGCCCCTGCAAGACACAGGTGCTGGAGACTGTCGCCTTCATGCAGTCTCTCCCATCCCATTACAGTTCATCAGGTCCAGATTCCAGTTGTTTATTCCAGTACGGAATACAGTTCAGCATTTCTCCTACTAACGCCTGGTATACAGGAATAGAGGTACCCCTATGAGCAAGACACTCATCTGGCCTTCCAGTTTCCACTACATCCCTGCCACAGCTAGCCTCAAGGGTCCCGAGACACAGAGCCATCTCTTCCATTAGGCACAATGGGCAGGTGCCCGGGGGCCCCTGTGGGCAAGGGGGCCCGTCTGAGGCAGCGCTGTAAAAATAAAATCCTGAAAAAAAAATAAAAATGAAAATACTTACCTTGCGGTCACATCAGCGGTGATCCGGCTCCCTCCCTGGTCCCCTCTTCCGTGCTGTGCTCGCAATGAATGCTGGGCGTGATGTCACGCATGGAAGAGCGCAGAAGAGACTCGGCGGCGCGGAAAAAAGAAGAGAAGGGGATCAGACTTAAGGTAAGTCAAGGGGGCCCATATATATATATATATATATATATATATATATATATATATATATATATATATATATATATATATATATATAATCACTTTTTTTTCTACACACACATATATATATATATATATATATATATATATATATATATATATATATATATAATCACTTTTTTTTCTACACACACATATATATATATATATATATATATATATATATATATAGTATTTATTTTTTTTGCATTGCCCGGGGGCCCATAAAGTAGTTAAGGTGGCCCTGCCGAGACAGATCCCAGAAACCCTATTGCCGTGACACAAACCTGACATGTGGGGTTGGTAAAGTGTAAACAGTATACATGGACTTATGTAATCAACAGCACCTGCCTTCAGGGCCGCCGAGAAGGGGGGGGGGGGCATCTCTCTTTCCTCCTCCCTGCTCTATTCGCACTGACATTCAGTAAGGAGCAGTGCAGAGAGGACCCAGCAAAAAGGCAGAAGACAGAAGAGAAGAAAAGAAAATAGATGAAAGAAGCCAATACAAAGGAAAGTAAAGGAATGGAGGGAAGCAGAAAGGCACAGTCTGAGGCAGAAGGGGGGGGAGGCGCAGTGTGGTGAAGTAGGGGGAGGGGTACAGTGTAGCACAGAGTGATGAAGGGGGGTAGGAAGGTACAGTGTGATGAGGGGGGAGAGAAAGGCACAGTGTGATGAGGGGGGAGAGAAAGGCACAGTGTGATGATGGGGAGAGAAAGGCACAGTGTGATGAATGGGAGAGAAAGGCACAGTGTGATGAAAGGGGGGAAGGCACAGTGTGATGAAAGGGGGGGAAGGCACAGTGTGATGAAGGAGAAGGGGGGGAGGCACAGTATGATGTAGGAGAAGTAGGGAGAAGAAAGGCACAGTGTGATGAAAGGGGGGGAAGGCACAGTGTGATGAAGGAGAAGGGGGGGAGGCACAGTATGATAAGGAGAAGTAGGGAGAAGAAAGGCACAGTGTGATGAAAGGGGGGAAGGCACAGTGTGATGAAAGGGGGGGAAGGCACAGTGTGATGAAGGAGAAGGGGGGAGGCACAGTATGATGAAGGAGAAGTAGGGAGAAGAAAGGCACAGTGTGATGAAGGAGAAGTAGGGAGAAGAAAGGCCCAGTGTGATGAAGGGGGGAGAAAGACAGTGTGATGAAGGGGGAGGGGAGAAAGACACAGTGTGATGAAGGGGGAGGGGAGAAAGGCACAGTGTGATGAAAGGGGAGGGGAGAAAGGCACAGTGTGATGACGGGGGGGAGGGGGGAGAGAAAGGCACAATGTGATGACGGGGGGTGGGGGAGAAAGGCACAGTGTGATGGGGGGAGAAAGGCACAATGTGATGAAGGGGGGAGGCAAAGTGTGCTGAAGGGGCGGAAGCACAGTGAAGGGAGGGAGAAAGGCACAGTAAAGGGGGGGAGAAAGGCACAGTGTGAGGATGGAGGGGAGAAGGCACAGTTTGATGACGGAGGGGAAGGCACAGTGTGATGAAGGGGGAGGATAGGCACAGTGTGATGAAGAGGGGGATAGGCACAGTGTGATGAAGGGGGGGAAAAGCAGCATGGAGGGAGCAGTGCGCTCATAGGGTTGCACAGCATGGTGATGATGAAGGAGCACAGTAATGTGTGTGTGCTGACACATGGGGCTTGTGGCGATGTAGTGTGTGTCTTGTGGCAATGTAGTGTGAGGTAGGTGGTGACTAATTAATGGATGCTATTTTGTTTGTTTGGTGATGGTGGGGCAATTTAATAGAGAGAACTATTAATTTAAGATGGGGTGGTTTGGAGGCGAGTTTGGGGAGAATGAGGTCTCTTTATTAAATGTGACTATGAATTATTTAATAGCAGTGATGGTTGCGGGAAATAGTTATATTTATGAAATGTAAATACTATCAATTTATTGCTGGGGCTGTTTGGAGGGAGGGAAATAGGTTTATTTATTACATGGGAATACTATTATTTTAATGTTGGGGCTTGAGGAAGGCCTAATTATTAATTGTGGGTGCTACTGATTTAACACCGGGGCTGGTTGGAATTTTCTAAATGTACCCATTTTTTTCCAAATAGGGCCCCCAACATTCCAGGATCCAGACAAGCCACAACTAAAGAAACCTGCAGCCAAAGGTGGTGAAAGTGACAAGAACAGGTAGGAGAGAGCAGGACAGACTGTGAAATGTTCTGATTCTAGTGGGAGGACAATCCCAATGCAGGTTTTTCTGTAGAAGGGTGGCCTATAGCGCTTTTCACCTGCTAGCCGTGCCCCCAATGAAGCATAGCCACGCCTCCAATTGGATGAACACACCTATACACACTTTTGCCATGCTCAACTTTTGCCATGCCCTGCCTGCCTTCGTTGATAGACCTGGCAATGGAAATATGGTTGGATCATAATGTTTTTAGGCTTTGTTTGAGGACCCCTACATTTTATATAAACACGTCCTTTGTCTCTCATATCTTTCAAACTCCTTTAAATGTGGATTATAGAATACACGCGGTCAGTGTCGGACTGGGGCATGAAGGGCCCACAGGGGAATACAATGGTAGGGGCCCAACATAGGGGGTGTGGCCAGCCACTAGAGAGGTGTAACAAAACCACTAGAGGGGGTTTGGTAAGCCCACGAAGGACAGCTAGCACCATAGTGTAGAATATAAAGAATGCTGTGTGTATATAAAGAGTACACAGTCTTGACCTGCCTCTTAGATTGGGCAGAACAGTCACCAAAATTCAGGTTTGTCCCACTAGAATCAGAACATTTGACACCCTACCTGTTCTTGTCACTTTCACCACCTGTGGCTGCTGGTTTCTTTAGTTGCCGCTTGTCTGGATCCTGGAATGTTGGGGGACCTATTTGAAAAAAAAATTGGTACATTTAGAAAATTCCAACCAGCCCTGGCGTTAAATCATTAGACTGTAAGCTCCAATGAGGCAGGGACTGATGTGAATGAATTCTCTGTACAGCGCTGCGGAATTAGTTTCGCTATATATATACAGAAATAGATGACGATGATCACCCACGAATAATAGCCCTTAGCTCCGCACCTCACTGAATGTCAGGCGTAATGATGCCCGATATTCAGTGCAAACGGAGGAGGGAGGAGAAAGGAGGGGCGCCGGCGCAGCGATCATCTGAGTATTTTATTTGTTTAAAGTACCCTGCTCTCCCAACCAATGACATGGCAGAGCCATAAGGCGTCGGGGCCCACCTGGGTAGTATTCTTCTGAGATTCCTCTCTTCCAGATGCTCCAGGTTAACATTTTACATCTCCGCTCTCAGATAAATCCAGCTGTCTACATTGTTACTAGAGGTGCTTTAACAGCTTTCTGTTTGGTTTCCGAGTGGTTCCTGCTTGACCTAGTGTGCCTTGTGTCCTGACCTGTTCTGCTATCAGTGTTGGATTGTTTACAGGAATTTCTGTCTTCTTCACTCCTGACTCTTAGCTTTGTCAAACAGATTTGCTCTCATATCTCTATCTGCCCTGACCTGTGGCTTGTTTAAAGGATTCTGCTGTCTTCTCTACTACTGATTCCTACCTGTCTGGTTCTGACTTCTGCCAAATACATTCTGGTTGTTCACTACCTGTTACCGTGAGCTGTCCACTCCATCAGACAATTGCCAGACTACTCTGCATTAACCCTTGCCTGTCTGGCTCAAAGTTCTCCTAATATATCCTGGTTGCTCATTACCTCCTAATGTGTTCGGTCCTCTCCACCAGGCAGGTGCTAGATCAACAGCTGCTACTACCCCAGCCTAAAGCTGAGTACACACTACAGAAAATTTCTCATGATATGATACCATTAACAATTTTATCAACAACTGAAGAAAAAAAAAGTCCCGATCAGCATGCCAATTCATGTGTACACTCTAGACATGTTATCCATCATCTGAAAAGATTGTGACTCTGCACACTCTATAGAGATCTATGAACACTGGTGATCGTGAGCCCCTACCATGCAGAATTGGAACGACATTGTTCCATCGTTGAATGACAATTTTAGCCTGATTTAAAAATCAAGCAAAACGATACTATGTGCTTTGAAACAATAATCATTTATCGTTGGAGCGTACACATAAAAGCGATATCAGGGCGAACGGTCTTTTATCATCTGATTGACCAGATAATCAGTTGAAAACCCTGTAGTGTGTACCCAGCCTTAGTCCTGAGGATAACTGAGTACTGTGCACTGTAACAAGTTCCTCAAAGGGGCTGCTAAAGGTTAACATCTCACAAAGCGGTTCTTACAGTTGAGAATCTCAAACTACTCTGCCCTTAGCATTATCATCAGTCTAACACCCTCTCTACAGTTGAATCCCAAGAATAAAGATGAAATATCTATTCTCTTCTTATCTTCCTACTCTACTACCAGACCTCTTGATCCTATATCCTCACAAATCAGTAGATCCTTGTCTTCTGTGCTGATCCCAGACTTAACTAAAATCTGTAACCTCTCTCTCTCTACTGGTATCTTTACATTCATTATTTAAGCACTCAGTGATTACTCCTATTCTGTTAAAATAAAACTCAGACCCAAACTCTCAAGTTACCATCCTATTTCTTAGCTCCCATGCCCTTCCAAGCTTCTCAAGAGGATTGCCTACACTCACCTCCCACAACCTACTGAGCCAGGCTTTTGTTCCAAAACACTCCATCTTTGTCAGTGATTTCATCATTTCTAAATCTAAAGGTTATTTACTTGCTTCTAATTCTCCTGGATCTCTCTGCTGCCTTTGACACTGTTCACCAATCTCTTCTCATACAAACGCTAGGTCTTATCTTATCCTGGTTCTCATCCAACCTTTCAGTGTTCGTTTCTCTGGGTCCATCTCCTCTCCACTTCCCTTATCAGTTGAAGTCCCAAAGGGCTCAGTCCTAGGTCCTCTGCTAATCTCTATCTATACCACTACTCTTGAAAAACTAATAAGCTCCTTTGGATTTTAGTATCATCTCTATGCTTATAATACACAAATTTTTCTATCCTCTCCTGAACTCTCAATTTTTGGGTTGTCACGTCTTATGGACTGTCTTTCTGCCATTTCATCTTGCTGTCTTCTCGCCAAACTAACACTTAGATTTAATAATATTCCCACATGCAAACAGAAGTTACCTACCTGATATTTCTATTTCTGTGACAGGACACCCATCAAGCTCGCTGCAAAGTGTGATCCTTGACTCAGAACTATCCTTTTTCCCCACATTCACATATAAATCCTGCTACATACAACTAAAGAACATTTCCAGAATCCACACAAGACACTGTAAAACTTTAATTCAAGCTCTCAGCAGCTCCTGCATTGACTTTTGCAATACCATCCTTACTGGTCTTCTCCTAATCAGACTCTTACCCCTACAATCCTACAGCAGCTAGATTAATTTTCCTTGCAAATCGTTCTTCCATTGCTGATCAGCTCTGTCAATTTCTACATTGGTTGCCTGTTTTTTTACAGACTAAAATATAAAATTCTTCTACTAACATACAAGACCATCAAAAAGACTGCACCAACATACATCTCTTTATTTGTCTCCGAATATCTCCCAACTCGACACCTCCGTTCCGCACAAGATCTGCGTCTCTCATCCACTCTCATTACTTGCTCCATTTACAGGACATTTTTAGGGCTGCACTCAGTTTGTTAAATTGCTTCCCTTTTACAATAAGACTTTCATCTAGTCTTCAAACCCACCTAGTCAGGCAAGCTAACCTTCCTAGGGTACTCTCTCTTACCGAACTTTACATAGTCCACACATGACAAAAACCCTCTGAACCCCATCTAAACACTTTTTTTAACCCTGCAATCTGGCTGGAGCAATATACAATATGAATCACTTAACCACATGTATCAAACTCCCGTTGTCCTATAGATTGTAAGCTTCCAAGCAGGGTCTTCTTACCTCTCCATCTGTTTTATTACTGTGCTTGTTCCCAATTGTAAAGTGCTATGGACTTTACTACATAAATAAATGTTGATAATGTTGATGAAAAGGATACTGAAAAATAATACTTTGCATAATAAAGGTTTGTGAAGACCCCTGTATAAATTTATATAATTATAAAGTAATAAAATAACATGCATTAAGGATATATACATTAAGGATAAGCATCTCGCTTAGGTATCAATATAACTATATCATGTCTCATATGTATATATGCAGGAAATGTAACCAGGGTTAGTCGAACCAATGTCTTATCTATGGCATGGTCCAGGAGAAAGTTCTGGTATATTTATAAGCAATAAAAAGGCTATAAATTTGTTGTATCTAAGGGTAATAAATATAAATCTGCCTGAACCTTTGAATTCTCTGAGGGAGGTTCTCTTTAAGGGGTATCCTTTTGCCTCCTACAGTTCTGCCCTAGGCAAACACCTATGTGGCCTTTTCTCATGTATATGTCTGCATCCAACTCAAACTATCGAATACTTCCTGAGCAACCAGATTGTGGCAATTAAACTATAATAAATTAAAGTGCAATTTGAGGGCTACTTTAATAACTAAAACTTTCTATTTTACTTCTTATGTTGCATTGGACTGTAACTGTAATGTTGCTTTTGTCCGTGATTATACAGAGACTGAGGACAAACAAGTATTTTTTACATTCCATAAGTTTGTTTTGCACAGTATTAAGTAGCAAATATTGTATTTAGAAAATAACTTGAGGCTTTTCAGTTTGTGATTTTATCTCTCCTGAGATTTTAACTTCTTTCCCATCACCCACTACAAACCACCCTCCTTTACACATACAAATCCTAGCAACGAATTGCAATGTTCTTCTGATATTCTCACAATGAGGGGATGGCAGCTTCTGTTTTCTCAGTCCTCAGACCCAGGGACGGATTGGCCATGTAACTTACCGGGACTTATCCAGGTAGGCCAATTGCCTCAGGAGGCTGCCTAGTATATTTTTAGAGGTTTTTTTTTTTTAAAAAAAAAGAAATATGTGTAGTGCTTCATGACCATGGATCGGGGACAGCTGCCTGTCACTTCCGGCAGAGGGAGCTCTGTTGCTAGGCAATATAGAAGCAGTCTCCCCCGGTGGTCCGAGCGCAGTAGTGCACCCCTTTGCTAGGCAACAGGACTCTAGTTTCGTCTCTCAGTCGGCGGTCTGTGACGTTACTGACCGCCGACTTATCAACTCCAGTGCTCTGCTATTTAAACCTGAATCTGGCACCATTAGGGTGCCAGAGTATCAAGTACATTCCTGCCTCCAGTGTTCCTACTAGATATTACTGCTACCTCCTGTTCTGACCCACCTTGTTCTGTGACTACTCTCCTGGATCCTGTTTCTACTTGTTTTCTCTCCTGGTTTGACCTCGGCTTCTCGGACCATTGTTTTGTATCTCCCTCGGTACTGCATTGTCTTATTGGCTTGACCCAGTTTGACTTGACTACCCTCGTCACTACTACACTGATAACTGTCTTGGAGAGCCATGACCTTCGCACGTCTTGCAGCAAAGTCCAAACCTCCTTGCGGGGGTCCCTGCCAAACACTGGGGGGGTGTTAGACTCCGTGCCTCCCTGTACAATTGATCTAATTCCAGTTAGTAGCTCCATCCCAATCACAGTCCTGACAGTATACTCTGGCACCATGGATGGAGAGGGTGAGCCATCTGCGCAAGATCTGTTACTTTACCTAGCCCAGCGCAACGAGAATCTAACCAAGCCCAGTTGCTTCAAGGCATCCAGGGAGTGGTGTCCCGCCTGGATTCCCTTCTCGGGTCCCTGAGCACTCAAAATCCTGTTTCAGCTATCACCGCTTCTTCCACATCTACTACCGGTGCTGGTGTCAATTCCTCTCCTTCCTCTAAGGGCCTGCATATTCCTGCCCCAGAAAAATACGATGGTAATTCTAAGAGCTAAAGAGGTTTTCTTAATTAGTGTTCCATCCAATTCGAACTACCTTCAGGGAATTTTTCTTCCGAAAGATCAAAAGTGGCTTATATTATCTCCCTCCTTACTGGACAAACACTCATCTGGGCCTCTCCTTTATGGAAACAAGATGCCATCTCTCTACACAATTCTTCAATTTCAGGAAGGTATTTGATGAACCAGGTCGTGTTTTATCCGCTGCTTGCTCTACGTCAAGGATAGTTGTCAGCCGGTCAATACGCTGTTCAGTTTCGGACCCTAGCCTCAGAGTTAAAATGGAATAATGAGGCTGTCACGGGCACTAGGAGTTGCTTACCCGAGTTTCACCAGATGGAACCCTGTTAGAGAGGCGGGGTTATGGCACGCACCTCAAAGCAGGCAGGTGAATGATTGGAGCGACACAACAGCAGGAGAGTAGAGATAGTCTGAGGAAGTCAGCGACTTGCAGCTATGGTTAGAGGAAAGTCAGCGACTTGGAGCAGTAAACTGGAGGCTAATGATAATGTAGACACGAGGAGTGGACGTGGATAGGTGATGGTAGGTAGAGGAGGAGTCAGTGGTCTGCGTACAGCAAGTTGTACCACTGCAGTGATGGGAAGAATAGTACTGGTGCAGGTAGGAAGCAGGGTAGTCGGTGGTCTGCGTTCAGCAAGTTGTACCACCGCTATGGTGAGGAGTCTGGTCCAGGTGTAGGTAGGTAATAGGAGAGTCAGTGGTCTGCGTATAGCAAGTTGTACCACCGCTGTGATAGGAGGACTTGTCCAGGTGCGGGTAGGTAGCAGGGAAGTCAGTGGTCTGCGTGCAGCAAGTTGTACCACTGCTGTGAGAAGGAATGAGGACTTGTCCAGGTGCAGGAGAGTGAAGTTGAAAGGCAAACTGTGGCTGTATGGAAACAGCGCGAGTAGAGCAATGTCTTGTGAGGCAGAGATGGAAGGCACAATGAATAGTCTGTATGAAGTAGATGCCTTGCAGGGAGGAGAAGCTGGTCACAGCAGATATGCACGATAACGCTAAGTAGTAGCGTGAGGAGATATCGTAGCTTGAGTGAAAGCTTGTCCTAAATGAAGCAATGCAGTAACACAGTCTATATGGGTACTTGTACCCTGTGCAGCAAACAACAATGGATACAACTGGTATGCGAGCAATAGGCAATAGTCAGTAGAGCATACCCAGTTGTGTAGATCCGGAATCAGCTGAGAAGTGAAGCGTTGTAGCTGTATGGGAACCGCCGCTGAGTTGAGCAGGGAGCAGCTTGGAAGCTGAAGCACGAGTAGAGCTGGAAGCAGTTTGGAAACTGTACACACGAGTAGAGCTGGAAGCAGTTTGGAAACTGCACACAGGAGTAGAGCTGGAAGCAGTTTGGAAACTGCACACAGGAGTAAAGCTGGAAGCAGTTTGGAAACTGCACACAGGAGTAGAGCTGGAAGCAGTTTGGAAACTGCACATAGGAGTAGAGCTGGAAGCAGTTTGGAAACTGCACACACCTATAGAAGTTCACTGGGAGTGAGACTTCAAGATCAGGCCCCTACCTAAGGCTGCAGGTGCCTTAAGTAGGGAAGGGTGATTGATCCATCAATCACATTAGTGGTCAGGTGTAGTTGTTAAATGGACCTGCACATGCCCAGTGCGACAGGATGGCGGACGGCCGCGGTTCCACACAGGAGTAGAGCTGGAAGCAGTTTGGAAACTGCACACAGGAGTAGAGCTGGAAGCAGTTTGGAAACTGCACACAGGAGTAAAGCTGGAAGCAGTTTGGAAACTGCACACAGGAGTAGAGCTGGAAGCAGTTTGGAAACTGCACATAGGAGTAGAGCTGGAAGCAGTTTGGAAACTGCACACACCTATAGAAGTTCACTGGGAGTGAGACTTCAAGATCAGGCCCCTACCTAAGGCTGCAGGTGCCTTAAGTAGGGAAGGGTGATTGATCCATCAATCACATTAGTGGTCAGGTGTAGTTGTTAAATGGACCTGCACATGCCCAGTGCGACAGGATGGCGGACGGCCGCGGTTCCACACAGGTGTGAGCGGGAAAGATGGAGAACCATGTACCAGAGTGGAGGCACTCACACTCCGGTGAGTGACAGAGGCCCTGGTAGCTACCTTTTTGGCAGGGTTTATCTGATTGTATCAAAGATGACCTAGGCATTCCGCGACCTTCCTGCTAACCTGGATGATCTTATCTCCCTCAGTATTAAAATGGACATTCGTCATCAGGAACGCTCCGTAGAGAAGGATAAAGCTCACCGGGCTCTCGTCTGGCTCCTCGTTTCCAAAATCCTGCTTCTTCTGTAGAAGAACCCATGCAGATTGGGCGCTCTCGTCTTTCTCGTGAGGAGCGAGAACGCCACATTAAGAATAGTTTATGCCTTTACTGTGGGCAATCTGGACACCTACTCGCTTCCTACTCCAAGAAGCCGGGAAACGCTTTTTCATAGACGATAGAAGGGGGGGGGGGGGTCATCCTAGCATTCAGTTTTCACACCCCCTGATCCCTTAAGAATGTGGATTTTCTGATGCCAATTACACTCATCTGAACCCTCATTTCTTCAGATGACTCCTGTTCCTGCTCTGTTTTTATGGATTCTGGATCTGCAGAGAACTTCATTTCTGTCACTCTAGTATCTAGATTCCATCTACCTTACCATCCCTTTCCGCAACCCCTGGTTCTCACTGCAGTGGATGATAGCCGCGTCAACGGTTCCATCTCCTGTATTACAAGTCCGTTCAGTTGCAGGTAGGAGTTCATCACACGGAGTGGATCAAGTTCCTCATTCTCCCACAATCCATCAATCATATCATCCTGGGGTTACCATGCCTGAGGACGCATACACCACAGTTTGACTGGACTCGAGTCCAAGTGACTTCTTGGGGTTCCTTCTGCATGGAACATTGCCTGTCCAAGGTCCTTCCTTGTCCTTCTCAGATTCCTTGTTTGTTTCTGTCTTCCCAATTTGCTGTTCCTGAACTCTATATGTAGTTTCTGGATGTTTTCAGCAAAGCTGCATCTGAAAGATTGCCGCCACATCATCCATGGGATTGTCCTATCGACCTTATCCCCGGTAAAGCCATCCCCAAAGGACAGGTTTTTCCTTTGTCTCTGCCCGAGACTAGAGCCATGTCCGAGTATATATCTGAGAAACTTCAGCAAGGCTTCATAAGGAAATTCTCTTCTCCCGCTGGAGCAGGATTCTTCTTCGTAAAAAAGAAGGATGGTTCCTTGAGACCATGTATCGATTCTCCATGCCTCAATGCAATTACGGTCAAGAACCATTATACTCTCCCCTTGATTCTGGAATTATTTGATTGCATTCATGGTGCTCAAATATTTTTCAAGCTAGATCTTAGAGGAGCCTATATTTTATTCGCATCTGCAAAGACGACGAATGGAAAACTGCCTTTAATACTCAGGATGGTCACTACGAGTACCTGGTGATGCCCTTTGGGCTTTGTAATGCCCCTGCGGTTTTCCAAGAATTTGTAAATTAAATTTTTCGTGACCTACTATACCACTCTGTGTTAGTCTACTTAGACGATATTTTCATAATTTCTCCTGATCGCATTACTCACTACAAGCAAGTCAAGGAGGTTCTTTCCCGGTGTACGGTCCAATCACCTTTACTGCAAGCTTGAAAAATGCTTGTTCGAACTCTCTCAGGTACCCTTTTTGGGCTATTTGGTCTCTGGGTCGGGTCTCCAAATCGATCCAGAGAAGGTGGACCCCATTCTTAACTGGTCTCAACCAAGTGTCCTCAAGGCCACCCAATGCTTCCTTGGGTTTGCTAATTTTTACCACCAGTTTATCAAAGGATTCTCTACATTAATTACTCCCATTACCACCCTTACCAGAAATGGCGGTTCTTGTAAAGCCTGGCCTTCTGATGAGGTGACTGCCTTTAAGATTCTCAAAGAAGCCTGATCAAGGCAAACCTTTCTTTCTTACGTTTGATGCCTCATCTGTTAGCATTGGGGCAGTTCTCTCACAACGATCCCTTTTGGGATTTTTTGAACCCTGGGGCTTCCTTTCTAAGAAATGTTCTTCATGTGAGAAAAACTACTGCATTGGGGACAAAGAACTTCTGGCTATCAAGGCGGCATTAGAAGAACAGCGCTATCTTCTGGAGGGTGCTCAACACCAGTTACAGTCATGACTGATCACAAAAATCTGACTTACCTTCAGGAGGCCCAGTGCCTTAACCCTCGCCAAGCCCGCTGGTCCTTATTCTTTTCTCGTTTTGAGCTGATCTTGACCTACTGGCTGTCTGTAGAGCTCACTAGTGAACAATAGGGAGCAAACAGAAATAACAATGGTAGCTTAATTCACTCAACTCCTGAGTGTTCCCTGTGTAGGTGGCATTTAACCCCTGTAGTACTTTTCCAAAAAGATCTAAGCTACACCTCATAACAATCGACATATAAGACAAGTGGTAATTACCTTAGCTAACGCAAGCAAAATGACTTCTGCTATCCTGTTATTTTCACACAATATGGCAAAATTTATAATATTTCTTATACATACAATATTGCAGGTAATAGCAAGGCCAAAATGTACCTAATAACATCAAATAATAATACACATAATACACCAATGCTCAGATGTATATACTTAGACTGGGCCAAGGATTAAAAAGCAGAATAAACTGTAAGAAAAGGGTGATGAATAAAATGTCCTCAGGCCCGTAGCACCCCGTTTTGTGATACCATTGGTCATCAATAAATTCTTTAAACAACATTCTCCTCCCCCTCCTGTCAAGACCTCGAGTGGTGATAAATATGAGATGGAAAACATCCTTGACTCCCATCTCCTTCGGGGTAAGACTCAATTCTTGGTCCATTGGAAGGGCTACGGGCCAGAAGAGAGATCATTGGTTGATCAAAAAGATTTACATGCTCCTAGTTTATTATCTGAATTCAAGAAGAGTAGAAAAGGGAGAGGTGGGGGGGGGGGGTGGGAAGAGGGAGAGTACTGTCAGGCACCATCCCCACATCGCGACCACGGAGCGGAGATGGCAGCCTGTCACTTCCGGCCGAGGAAGATTGGAAAATGCTGATAGTATATCTGCGCTACTACCACTTGCAGCTTTACTATTAAACCAAGGATATACACTTCCTCAATAGAATCAATACATAACAACTGAATGGTGAAATCTCAAGCGCTTGGATGCTCTTACATAGTTTGGTGACAAAATAAATTAAATTAAATTAAATAAATAATTCTTATATTTTATGGAATTCAGACTCTTCTTTGTGTGAAGTCAATCCTCATTTGAATAATCATGTGAATAAAACAGATAACACAAACATAGCGTAATTCTGTGTATACAAATAAATACAGTATGCAAATGCGGTATTCTTTTTGATTTCTTCTCTTTTAAACCCCTTTAGGTAGTGCACTTACAGGAACAAAACTAAACATTGATTTATAATGATGTGATAAACTTTCTTCTAAATGTGTCTTTTCACAACAACAAACTCTTTTTCAGGATATCTCATCCTTTTTGTGTGTATACTCACAAGATATTGTGATTTAGTGGGCATTGTATGTATATCTTTGTGATAGATAATTTTCTCCAATCATGACATTGAAATTGTCCAAAAGGTATCACAATAAAAAAAATATTTTTAATTTTGCTTTGATACTTGCAAATCGGATAAAATTTGATACAAAAATATATAACATATGAACAATCAAAAATGAACTTCTTGGGTTCAAAAAATCAGGTGGATTCCTACCAGATAATCTTAAATGTTACGGAAGGTACAAGTCTTTGCAAATTCCGGGATATTTGCATCATTGCTTCCTCTAAATACAATCTCCTGGTAGTTGATTCTTATATACCCCCTTCAGTTCTCAGGCCTTATTATCCACAACAGAGAAGCAGTCTCCCACGGCCGTCCGAGCGCCACCTGAGCAGGCGTAGTAGCGCGCCCCGTTGCTAGGCAACGCGGCTCTCGGTTGGCGGTCTGTGACGTCACTGACTGCCGACCTATCCACTCCAGGGCTCCACTATCTAAAACCTGACTCTGGCACCATTAGGGCACCAGAGTATCAGGTCAATTCCTGCCTCCAGCGTTCCTACTAGATATTACTGCTACCTCCTGTTCTGACCTGGCTTGTACTGTGACTACTCTCCTGGATGTTGTTTCTATTTGTTTGCTCTCCTGGTTTGATCTCGGCTTCTCTGACCATTCTTTTGGATCTCCCTCGGTACTGCATTGTCCTATTGGCTCGACCCGGTTTCACCTGACCATCCTCGTCACTACTACACTGGTAGCTGTCTCGGAGAACCACGACTTGCACAACCTCTTGCAGCGAAGTCCAAACCTCCTTGCCAGGGGTCCCTATTACTTTAATGTTGGGATTGGTTGAAGGGAAATTGATGTATATATTAAATGTGTATACTATTAATTTAATGTTGGGCTGGAGAGAGGCCTAATTATTAAATGTGGATGCTATTGATTAAATGCCGGAAATGGTTGGAGTTTTCTAAATTTCATGTACTCATTTTTTTTTTTCAAATAGGGCCTCTGGCTTTCCAGGATCCAGGCAAGCAGCAACTGATCTTAAACTTATTAAACAAAGCCAGATATGTTTCTATGAAGGAAATATTGGAAGGTTGTGTTAGTAGGCAACTAAAGAAGTTTGAGCACAGAGGCATAAACCAGTTGCACATATTGTAAAAGGATTCATGTAGTTTTATAACACAGGACAGGCAGCTTCTTCCCTGCATTGCTTTAGAAATGACCCACTGTGTCTTAAGTCATCACATCCAGGTTTTTCTAAATGTTACTACAACCGTATTCCAGTAGTTCTAAATCCCACCTACTTTTGTGTTAGCCCCACCTACAGTTGATTTGGACCCCCCTCCCCTCCCCACGAGGCCACTTCAAGAATTTTTTCCAGGGCCCCTTTAAGTTCCCAATCCGCCCCCGCTCAGGCCAGTATGAGGAGAGAGAAGGTAACAGGTGTGATTCCAGCAAGAACTGTCCTTCTAGTCTCATCATTTAAAGCATCACTCCTCTAATTCCTCCTATCCCTGGGTGAATGGTTTACTTCATGCTGCATTGTATAGACATGTTAAGTGTGAACACTCCCTGCTCTTGTGCTATAGTACTTTTTTAAATTGTGTGAATATGGAAAAAAGCTACAATTAGAGGTAAAGTATACTTTACAACTAGGGGTAATAGCCAAGTGTCATAATTAAGGAAAACTCCCTGAAGCAGACACTGCTCATGTGTTTTGTTACCGGAATGACTACTAAATTTTTCTCCTTACTCCAAACTGCAAATAATCCTAGTGCCCAGCAGCAATATATTTAACATTAAATAACTAAAAAATAAAGAACTCCTGAAGAAAGCTTGTAAGCTGGCATAAGTGTTATAATTACTATCCCCAGAACACTTTTTTTCATTTATTTAAGGGTATTTGATCAAATACTGTTCATTCTATTGGCTCATGAATTTATTTCTACCGCACTAGATTTTCCATGTTCTGTAGCCGAAGTACTGACACTGTGTAGTGCAGTCCTGGGCAACCTGTGGCTCTCTGGTGTAGTTAAAGGGAACCAAGCATCTTACCTCTTAATACATTAAATCAGAGGTCGGCTGTGGGACAGAGAATTTTTAGAGAAATGCTGTATTCAAACATGCTTGGCTCACACTACCCTAAGGTGCAAGAGAGGTATGATCCCTGGCCAGGCTCATATCTGCCAGCCGCAGATGGGGAGGCTGCTACTGGATCCAGGTCATATGCGGTTCTGTATTACAGCGGTGGTGATGTCCCTTCTATAATGTGAACTCTGCTCCACTAAGCCTACTACCCGACTGTGTTACTGTATCATCTTGTATTGCAGGTTTCAACTTGGTTCCACAATTATCTTATTTTCTCATGTCTAAAATATTATAGTTTACATGTTATATTGCCATGTCATTCATCAATTGCTAAACATATTAAGAATGAGTCACGTGGGACAGCAAATATGAATATTATATAATATATAATTATCTTTGTGAACAATAAACCACTGAAAAAAAAAAAGTTCCGTTAAAATGCACTCCTCACACTTTGTAATTAAGATAATTAAAAAATGCAGGTAGCAGCAGTAGCAACAGCAGCAATGCCCAAGAACCCTGGGGGCCCCATCACATCCTCAATATGCTATGGGCTCAGTGCTGCTTGATTTGTTTTCTCTGTTTGCAACCATGGATGCATCAGCATGGGTTGTTTAGCAGTTATAGCAGGCCCTGGGGCAAGTTCCATCACCACATTTCTCCCACAGGAATTCATAAATAGAAAGTCTCTAATCTCTCCAATCCAGCCAGGGCCCTACCTGTGTGGAGTTTATATGTTCTCCCTGTGTTTGCTCTGGTTTCCTCTCACACTTCAAGACATACTGGAATTCTAATTGGTTCTAACAGTATGTGTATCCATATAGAAGAGAAAATAGATTGTAAGCTGGATTGGGGCAGGGACTGATGGGAATGATTAAATATTCTCTGTAAAGTACTGTGTATTATGTAGGCACTATATAAAGAAACTCATACTTGCCTACTGTCCAAAAACTTCCAAAAGACTCCCGAATTTCAGGGAGCACTCCCAGACTGATGGAAGAGTAGGCACCCACCGGACCTGATGGAGGTGGAGCTTAATCATGCAATTTCTTATCATTATGCCCCACCCCTGCTATGAAATGCCATGAATTTCGGCAATAGCGTCACCACTGCCCTTCCTACACCGTCACATGATCTAAGATTTATTTGAAAAGTCGGCAAGTATGAATTAACTGATAACTGATTTACTAAACCTCTACGGAATTTGATGGCTGGCGCTAAATAAATGATGATGATGATGAGCTACTAAACAGGGCATGACAGTGCTTTCACATTCCAGGGGGCCAATGGCTACACCACTTCCAGATTTAGTACATTACACTGCAGCATCACACCAACTTCATTTAACCTGTTGGCAGGAGCATTAAGTTTGTGTACTTGGCTTAGACAGGGCCCCTTAGGCACACCACCTGCAACCCACACCCCCTATTAAGATCAATCACTAACTTTCTCACAAGAGAAGAGTGCATTAGATAAACTGCAAGTCATGAGTCTTTTTAAGGTTATACAAATGAAAATCACAATCATTTCTTGTTCCTTAGCAAAAACATAAGTACTGTAGTCTCCTGTGCCCACATATATGGAGTTATGCATTAATGTTATGTTCATGATTTAGATAGCAAATAGAAGATCAATACAAGTATTTACTTTAATAGACAATTTAAATAATATTTTGAAATGACAGATCAATTTAGCATTTACCTGGTCACAAGGTAGTTTGTGACTGCAGAGTTCTTAGCGTATTTATTTTATAATAAATTACATTTGGCCTTGTTATGTTAGGCCCCCATTTTGGATACATCAGTATGCACAATAGTTTTTCATCTAACTGATCCTCGTTTATTACTTGTGTAGTCAAGAAAAATTGAGAATTATACTCACCGTTAATTTCCTTTCTTTGACATACTCCATGGCAGCCCTTACAGTGGGTTAATACCTGATCAGGTTAGTGTAGACAGGAAAAATCAGCCCCACCTGAACCCTATTTTAAGATAGCTCCTCCTCTTACTCAGTGTCTTGTAACTTCCCAAGCCGTCCTATAACATAACTATTAGAACAAGGGTGGGAAAATATAGGGCTGCCATGGAGTATGTCAAGGAAAGGAAATTCACGGTGAGTATAATTTTCAATTTTCCTTTCCCTACTCCATGGCAGCCCTTACAATGGGATATACCAAAGCAGTACAATAGTCGGGAGGCCAATAAAAACCAACACCTTAAAAAATTTTTTTACATTGTTTGCTGGAGAATCTTTCTCCCAAACTGTGTCTCCGTAGAGGCTGAAATGTCAAGGAGATAATGCTTAGAAAAAGTGTGCATCGACAACCATCCGGCTGCCTTATAGATGTCGGTTGCCGATGCCTGGGTTCTATGTGCCCAGGAGGTCGCTACCACCCTAGTTGAATGCGCCTTCAGTATCTTAGGTACCTTCCCCCCTGCAGGCCTGTGCAATCACTTCTCTAATCCACTACGCCAATGTTGGTTTAAGATGGGGCATGTCCTTTGTGAGGACCTTCAGGAAGTACAAATAGTTGCTTTGTCTTCCTAAGATTTTCTGTCTTGACAATGTAAGTAGATGTAGCTCTCACCACATCTAGAGTATGGAGTTGTCTCTCCTCACTATTAGTGGGATGAGTGTAGAGAGACGATAGTACCAAATCTCGATAGATGTAGAAGGAAGAAACAACCTTGGGTAGATACTCCGGATTCATCCTCAAAATCACTTTATCTTCATAAACGTTCAGAAAGGGTTCTTCACACCATAACGCATGTATGTCCCCTATCCGTCGAGCCGAAGTGATTGCCACTAGAAAGAGCACTTTCAGAGTGAGCCATTTTAGAGAAATATCCTGCAATGGTTTGAAGGGTCAGCGTTCAAGGCGTCCAGGACAATATTAAGGTCCCAAGGGGATAAGAATGGTTTCACTCTTGGTCATAACGTCCTCAGTGCTTGAAAGAATTGGAAGACGAGATCCTTAGATGACAGCTTGGTATCAAGAAGGATGTTAAGAGCAGATATTTGCACCTTTAATGTAGATGGTGCTAGACCTTTAATGAAACCATCTTTAAGAAACTCTAACACATCTGGAAAAACTGGCGGACATGGAATCCTTCACCATGTTCCCAACCCAACAAATGAATTTTCTCCAAACTCTGTAATAAATTATGGAGGAGTTATTTTTCCTTGCCTGAATTAGAATGTCTATTACCTTGTCTGAAACACCTTTGTATTTCAATAGTCGCCGCTCAGTCTCCACGCCATCAAACCAAGGGAGTCTGTATTTGGATGCAGAACCGGACCCTGATGTATGAGATCTGGTCTGAACGGCAATGGCCATGGATGTTCCAGCAGCATCCTTCATGCTACCGCGAACCAAGGGCAACGCGGGAGGAGTGCTATTACCTCCACCTTTTCCTTCCTTATTTTCCCGAGTACCTGAGGGATATGTGGAAAGGGAGGAAACACGTACCCCAGCTTGAAGTTCCACTGCATTGACAGGGCATCTATCCCTAGGGCCCTGTTGTCTCTGTGACAGGAGTAGAAGAGGGGTATCTTGGTATTGCTCCCTTTGGCAATCAGGTATATTTGTGGCATCCCAAACCTGTATCGTATGAGCTGAAAGAACTCTTCGTGCAACTCCCACTCTCCTGGATGGACTTGGTGTCTGCTTAAATAGTCCGCCACCACGTTGTTATTGCCTGCCACGTGAAGGCCTGAAAGAGATTTCAGATTCGTCTCTACCCATGCCATTAGTGTGGTTATTTCGGCCAGCATTGCTCTGCTCTTGGTACCACCATGCTTGTTTATAAAGGCTACTACAGTCCTGTTGTCGGAGAATACTCACAGATGTTTGGCTTGTAGATAGGACTGGAAGTACTGGACTGCACGCCAGACTGCTTTCATCTCCAAGATGTTGCCCTGAAGAAGTCTCTCTTTGTCTCACCAATTGCCCTGCGTGACCATCGCTTGCATGTGAGCATCCCCACCTACTGAACTGGCGTCTGTAGTAAGAACACACCAGTCTGGCATCGAGAGACACACCTTGCTTTCTCAAGCCTTGGAGCTGCCACCAATCCAGGGACTGTCTTTCCGGCCTTGAGAGGTTGATTTTGGAATCTAGAGACCCCACTCTATGATCCCATTCTGCAAAGAGATTTGATTGAAGGTTTGAACTGTCATATGCCATCTTGCCCATGGAAGGATTTCTATTGTTGAGGAAAACATTTCTAGGAGGCGAAGACAGGTTTGTGCTGAAATTTGATGTTGAATCTTGACTTGATGTGCCAGCAACTGGATTTTGTCCAATCTTTCTAAGAGAGACCAACCTTGTCCGTTCTTGTATTTATTTGAACTCCTATATAAATACGAGCGCTCAAAAAATCTTAGCGTTAATACAGTAATTACTCACGGAATTTCAGTTCGTTGCTCCCTGAGCGGCGAGCTGAAATTCCGCGAGTAAACTACCGTATTAACACTTTTCATGCGCAATATTACCATATAAACGGTAATATTTTTTGAGCGCTCGTTTTTTTCGTTAACGCTAACAATTGAATACCCCCCCTAGAAACACAAGCTGTTGCTAGGGTATACAATGGCTTTTTGATACATTGATTAACCAACTGTGCCATTGCAGAAACCGGATTACTTGGAATGTAACCTCTAAGGCTGCTTCTTCTGACTTTGCCGAAATTAGAATATCGTCCAGATACGGCCACAAAGCTACTCCTCTCTCCCCGAGTGCCGCTATGAAAACTATAAGGACTTTGGTAAATGTTCCTGGAGACGTGGAAAGGCCAAACAGAAGACAAGTAAATTGGAAGTGACGTCCTTCAATGCAGAACCTCAGTAATTGCTGGTGATGGGTCATGATCAGGATGTGAAAATATGCATCCTTTAAGTCTATCGCCATCAGAAAATCTCCTGTTTCTACCGTCTTGAGGATTGAGTTGATAGACTTCATCTGAAAGCGTTTTGCTTGCACATAGTAATTGAGAGCTCGTAAATCTAGTACCGTTCTGAAGGCACCTGATGCTTTCTGGACAAGGAACAGTTTGGAATAGAACCCCATGTTTTCCCGATTTGTCCGCATCCCAAAAATAGCTTTTGTTTTCACTAGGCCTTTTAGGCTTTCCGCCAATGATTGCTGTTCTAAGCAGGACTTGGGACTTCTTTACTGGGCAAATCTGTTTCCTTTTGGCCAAGTATGAAATTATATGGCATATTCCCTGGTGACTATCTCCTGGACCCATTTGTCTTGTGTGGTCCGATTCCAAATCTCTGCAAAGCGTGATATCCTGCCGCCCACTGGAGTTAGTGGAGACTGGATCTGCAGAGTCATTGGGTTCTTTCCTGTTCTTGTTTCCCCCTTTTTGATCTAAATGGCCGAAGGGACTTTCTTGTCAAATTATCTTGGTGTCTGGAATACTGTCTCCCAGGCCTATAGGCACGGGCTTCTTTAAACTGTTGCCTTGGAGAATAAGTGAGGAAACGTCTCCCCTTTGTGTCTTGTGGTATACGATTAGTACTACCACTTGCTAGCCTCTGCATCAGATTATCCAGTTTCCAAACAAGAAGTTACTTTCATATGGAAGATTTGTCAGACGGCTTTTGGATTGGTGATCTGCCGCCCATGGAGGTAACCAAAGCGCCCTTCTTTCTACAACTGCCGAGGACATGCTCTTGGAAGAGAACACAATAGTATCCAACGAGGCTTCACACAAGAAATCAATGCTTTTCTGCATAACCTCTAAGGACTTTAAAAGGTAAAATCTATTTATTCTATTTTCGATATCTGTATGTAACATGCTGGCCCACAACCTAAGGGCTCTAGCTACCGAAACCATGGCTATCCCAGACTTTAGAGTTATGCCTGAGATGTGTAATTTCCTAAAGAAAGTCGCCATTCTCCTATCCATGGTGTCTTTCAATGGTCCCCCATCATGCCATGGGGGAGTGGTCCTTGAGGATAAGCCGGCTATGGCTGAATCCACCTTGGGTACCGAACACCATCTCAGCATATCTAGTTAGTTAGGATGACTTTTGTCTAAGGCTTGCCACTCCTTAAAGATCAAGACTTTTATCACGTTATGGGTATGGAACACTCTAGATTTCACTTGGTGTTTCAAAAACAGTGCATCCTATGGTTTGACCGGAACTGTTGGTTCCTCAATGCCTAGTGATTTGTTAATATGCTTGAGTATAACATTCACGGTATCCAAATTAAACATTCTAGGATCCTCTTTCACCTCAGCCTCACTGACTCAGAATCCCACTCCTGAAGGGAACTGAATATTTCAGAAGATGGCCCTGGCCTCAGGTACTCCATATCTTCCTGCCCCTCTTTGCTCCCTGTTCTGTTGCCTGAAAATCCTGCATCGCCTTCACCATCCTGTTTGAATTGTTCTGGAGGGCCAGGCTCTTCTATCGTTTTAGGGGTGAAACATAACAGTTTAACGCAATCTTTCGGCAATCGGCTATCACAAGCTGCACACACCCGATTCTTAACTTTACATGTTCTTTTTCCCTGCACAAGTTCCACAGAGGTACTGTAAACAATAAAACAAAAAAAGGTACTAAGTAACCTATTCTAAAGTACACAAACACCCACTCTAAGGGCTTACCTTGGGGTGTCCTTCAGCTTTTTTTGGGCGGGCTCCTGGACCATAGTGCACAGTATCCAGATAGCTGCTAGGTCCTGCAGCATACATCCACCTATAGCCAACAATGAGCGTTGCTTATGAAAGGTGTGGGCCCTGACATCAAAATGTGTCCATAGCAGGGTAACGATTAACACCTGTCTTCCTCCTGACAGGGGGTATGATAAACGGGAGTCAGCGTTGCACGGCAATCCATCCAGTGTACTGAGCATGCGCGCTCTACGCACGTGCGTCTCTTACATCCTTGTGCGCACGTCGCGCTCCAGACGCCATAGGCAGTACCTTATGACTTCTAAACAGCCCACGTTGCAGGGAACAGTCCGGTTCCGGCACATGCCCCGCTGAACTGTACACACAGCCAGCCTTATGAGGAAAGCCAAAAACCTCAGGTAAGCCCTCTAGAACAAAACAAACAAAACAAAAAATGCTACTCTGCACTACCCTCTCATACACATGCCTAGTCAGGAAGAAAAGACACTAAGGAAGAGGAGAAGCCACCTTTTATAGGGTTCAGGTGGGGCAAATTTTTCCTGTCTACACTAAGCTGATCAGGGTATTAACCCATTGTAAGGGCTGCCATGGAGTAGGGAAAGGAAAGACAGATTCAAAACCAATCGTTAAAATTGGGAGATACATCAATGACCCCTAATACTGCTCTAAGCCAGGCCTAGCCAACCTGTGGCTCTCCAGGCGTTGTGAAACTACAAGTTCCAGCACACTTTGCCAACAATTGGCTGGCTATCTAATGGCAAAGCATGCTGGAGCTTGTAGATACACAACACCTGGAGAGCTACAGGTTGGCCAGGCCTGCTCTAAGCATTTGACAAATAAAAATCTTTGCGAGTGTAGGCTCACAAATAAGCAATCTCAATGGCTATTTTCATGGTAGTGGTTCCTTGTACACACAGCTGTCGGTGATCAAGAACAAAAACAGTCCCTTATCAAATTCCAATGTGTATACTACCCTTTTGTATCAATAGTCACTGCTACCAGCAAGAAGAAAAAGTGCAACATATTAATTTCTATAAAATGCGAGTAGGCTGTGGCAACACTGTATACCTCTATATGCAATGGAAATCCGTAACTACACAATCCTACAAAGCTAACCAAACATATCACTTGTCATCCGTTATGCAGATTAGTATACTAGATATAAAACAAGTCGGCTATTACAGGGTTTCCCAAACCCAGTCCTCAGGGCTCCCTAACAGTGCAGGTTTTCCATATCTCCTTGCTGGAGCACAGGTGTATTCATTACTGACTGACACATTGTAACAGATCCACAGGTGGTCCTAATTATTTCACATGTGATCCGGAAAACCTGCACTGTTGGGGAGTCCTGAGGACTGGGTTTGGAAAATCGTGAGCTATTATATTATTGAGCACTTAATACATGTGTATATAAACAAAAAAATTACTTGTTCTTTAAACCTGTAGGGATGAATTAAAAACTGGAGATCACAGCCTAGGTGTAGTAAGATTATCATCTGTTTAGAAAAAATGAAAAATGCTTTGCTTATTTTTTCAATTTTAAATGATGTTTTACTCAACTGCACACTCATTACTTGGAATGTTTTGTATCAACATGGATATGGCTGATGAACTGAATGTCACAGCAAGCAAATGTAATGCTTTTATAATCAAGTCATAGCAATTATTTTTCTGTAAAACTGTATCAGTACTAGGGTATTTTGACTAATATGTGCAGTCAAGTACAGTTACTACACCCTACAGTCTTAGTTTATCAGCAAAAACAAGCTGTCAACCACAAGAAAACGAATGGTGGTAGATCTATTTCCATATGTGTGAATTTCTAATCCTGATGATCTCATTCACATACAAATCATCTGCTAACTGAATTGTTAGACATAAATCCACATCAATGCCATTAAAACATCAAATAAACAAATGTGCAAATATGCTAATAACCAATAGAAGCAACAAATGTATAGCAACCATTCAGCGACTTGTTTTCATCTGTCTCAGTCATAGGCAATCTGGAACTCTTCAGGAGCCACATTGGTGGCCCTCTAACGTTTAAGAGGGCTGCACATTATCCTTCGACACCTACCTTAAACAACACATCAACAGGCATTTTAAATAAGTGTACAAGCTATAACAAACAAACTGCAGGTGAAGGCACAGAGGGCTGTCTGTTGCCCATCACTGATCTATTTAATGATAGCTATAAATTTAAATCAAGAGTGGCAGAGAGCAGCTTTCTTTTGAATTTATTATAATTCCTTATGAATCCCTGTGGTCTAGCTAAATGTGCCAACAGCGCTCTCGATGGAGGAAAGACTTTGGGTATTGAGTGCTAGATCTTCACTATGTTTTTGTCTGCTTTAGGCAGCTGCATTTTCTGCCTGCACTTTGCTCCAGCCCTGCTGAATGAAGAAGTTTGGAAATTGGTATGTTTAACCCTCATAAGAACAAATAAATAAATTGGCTTACACCTGGGGAGTAATTCATCATAAGTTGACATTATTTGACACTCTAGATGTTTGAAACATCAACCCTGTCGTATTGATTCAGGTACTGATGGCCTATGTAGTTGCACATTGTATTGTAATACAAGTTTACAGGTATTTTTATATATTACCAATAATATTGTGTACAAGATTGTATGCACTGAATCTGCATATACATACAGCTTTGTTTAAAAACTGTAGAATATGGCTGCCCTCTGGTGGTAAATTTAGATATTGCTATTACTTGTATAAACTGCAGGTGATGAACTGCATAACAGTGTATACTCAGCTGTAAATTGATAGGTTGTACATTATGCAGACAGCGGACATATATAATGGAGAATAATATTTATGGCCATACATTGCCTTATGTGTTGAATCAATGAGCGTGTGTGTTTGGGGGGAGGGGATAATTTTCTCAGCATCCTACTCACTGATGGATGAAAAGGCCTTGTTTACATGAGTGTGAATCACAATGTGAGGGGTGAGATGCAGCTGAGTCAAGGAGAGCAGCCCACGCTAGCACTACGTGGAAGTATGGTAGGCAGCATTAGTCCCAGCCCAGCTTCAACACAATCACATCTCTGCCATTGCCAGGGTTACAGTCTCCGCTTCCCATCTAGACTGCTTCTTTATTCATGCATGATACAAATCACTGTATTTTAGCAAGCAACAGTTATGTGAAAAATATTGGTATAGATATGAGACAGACAACAGGAATGTGAGCAGATGGGACAGGTCACTTCAAGACCCCAAAAAATGCTAAATACAATTGCAGGCAGTGAATAAACAGCTTTAGGCTGGACTCACATATGCAGTTTTAATCTATGCAGTTATTAAGTAATTATTATGAATAGTTGTTATGTAATTAATGCAGTTAATTCTTATTACCATATTATATGCTTTAAATCACAGCATTTTAACAAGTTTAAAAAAACTTGATAAACATAGACTAGTGCCACCCAGGTGTATTTTAATGTTGTGCTTTTTTTATATCGATAAGTGTGGCATCCTTAGGCTCAAAATGGCAACATTTTTCATGTTGTTAACCACATGTTTGGAGGGGTGCTTCTTTGCCAAACACCCCAAATATACCTTGGACAGGTACAAGAAGTAATTTACCGGTGTATAAAATGATGGCCATGCATTGGCCAATCCAGTGACAAGATCTATTTTCAATTTAGAGAGATGACATGATTGACCGTGGGACATGCAAATCTTTCTGCAGCACCACATTGTCTGATATTAGGACAATTTGATGAAATTGCTTTGTGTAGGTCAGCTAAGCTCCAAATAATAGTTTACTTTAGTAGGTAATAATTCAATATAAAACAAACAGGATGGGTTACTTAAACATCCAGGCACATAAAGGTATTTGGTAAACATTTATTCATAGGGCTTCTTGAATTCTTGAAGTCACAAGACACTTATTAGGTGTACATTTTGGGGTTACCTGAACCATTCATATAAGAACTTGCACCATTCCAAGGCATGCTTTCCCAACTCTTCCTTCTAAGGGAGCTCTCACACGAATGACTGATGAATGTTTCACCATTATTTTAGAATGCTTTTTCAGTGAAATGTTAATAAATATTATGCAGCACAAAGGAAATGTCTCTACATAAATATTGCTGTATTTATGTCAATGGAACACTGGCCTCTAGTGGTAAAGTTAAGAAACATTGTAGCTACAGTTTGGCATTTCTTAACTGAAAAAAAAGATGGAAAGGCATGCTGGGAATTTGGGTTTTACAATTGCTGGAGCTGGTGGCCAAGACTGAGCTAAGATGATTCATTGGCTTTACCAACATAACTAATCCCTTAAGAGAACGCGTGCATCGTAATATTTAAAGAAAAAAAAAGCAGTGCTCATTCAAATCAATCCTGTGCTGAAGAACCCTTTCTCAAAAATACATATAGAGCATTTTGTTCACACGTGATGAAACCACCTTCCTTCTAAAAGCATAAGATGACTGTCCATAGTGGAAAATGTACTCAGAATTTTATGTTTCCATTAATCTTGTTTATACTGTTCTTGTAAAGAGCAATCCTATCCACTTTGTAGGCTCTTTGGATAGAATTTCCTAGAAAATAATTGACTTTGCTTCCATTTAAACCTGAAAGTTAAGTTTTGAAAGTCCTTGTTATTATGTACTATAACATGGTTATCCATAACATCTTGTAAGCTGCGGGAACTACAGGCTGAATCATGCTCATTTCTCAAAATGGCAAACCACTAGTTTTGTATATACATGTTTTATTATGATCTTAGAAACACAATAGGAAGAGCATAAAAAGTTCATTAACTGGAGTGCTAACTTTTGCAGCACAACCATATCTCCGAATGATTGCCAAAGACAAATCGAAACCATGACAATACTGTAAAACATCTTTCCTTCTGGACATCAAAACTATTGGGAGATTTAAACAGGATGTAATTAGAATAAACATATACTATTTAATTTTGATTTATCAGATACCATGTCACCATTTGAGGAGGGCTCTGGCATTCAGGTAGATTCCAATGAAGAATAACTTCTAGACCAGGGTTAGGCAACCAATGACCCTGCAAACATGAACTGCAAGTCCCAGCCAATGGATGTCAGGGCATGCTGGGACTTATAGTTGCGCAGCAGCTGGAGAGACACAAGTTACACATCTATATTCACTACAATCACTGTTGCTCTCTCCAGCAGCAGATGAAGTTGGCAGCAATACATTATGCATACACGTGCTCATTTGCATTGCCTTTAGGTATACACGTCTCCCACTCGTATAAGGCACTCCAGTATTATGGGTTTGAGCACCATGATTAACCATCTTTACCCACGCCAGTCACATGTACACACCGAGGGTCAACGTGAGACATTCTTAAGGTCAGCCCTATCCAGCCAATACTCACTTACATGGTTCATTGTGTTTTTATATTCACTACAGTATAGACTATAAGTATACTCATAAGTGTGCCAAACATGCATATTTATTAATACTCATTTAAAAAAAATACATTGAAGTATAACTTGTGATTTACAAATAATTAGAATGTTGCACTCATTAGTCAGCTCAAGTTTCGGACACAAAATTCCTGGCAAAGTCCAGCTACCAGCATGAGAGGGTAGAAGTGGGTCTCTAGGGCGTTCTAGCAGCCCCAGATTTTTCCAACCAATCCCACAGACTGTAGTATGGGACATCTTCTTTAATAACATACATTTGTTGCTTCTCATATGGACAAACCCGAAGAACTATGTTCTAAAGTGCAGGGTGCAATTAGCTGTGACCAACTTGTCCTGCTGCCACCATACCCAATCTAAAGTAAATCATTAGAACACCCTATATGCTTATGTTTAAGGAAAGTCATTAACTAGGTGTAAAAAGTGATTATATGTAAATATCAAAATAAAAGCTCAACCACGTAATACTCTATTGCCTCCAATGTATGAAAATGAACGTTACAACCAATTGATTACAAACAACACAGTCTGTCTAAGAAAGATAAACAATGCTGTTTGATTTGTGGAGAAGTCTTGATCATTATGTCCCTATCAACTCTTCTGCTGCCGGAGAGGGTATCAGGTTTTCCCAGACATAACTATTTGACATTTCAGGCGCACAAGGTTGGAAGAGACTCTCCAATGTCAACCAGATAGGATGATGCTGCATAGCAGGTAGGCTATGTGACAAGGGGCCCCGCCTCCTCTATAAGGAAAGAGCTGCAGTGCTCTCCAGCATATCACTGCACAGAGCTCCCTCAGTGAGTAGAAACCACCTCTCTCATTGCAGGAACCGGGGATGAGGTTAGGAAGCAGCCACCTGCTGTGGTTTGGGTTTGTTCTTGATCGCTTGTTTCTCTGTTAAAAGAAAATGAGTAAAATTGCTGTGTGCAAACCAGTTATAAGGAACAATAAAAGTAGTATTTAATCTCTGCTTTCACAGTAGAAATTAAGCAAACTATTATTCAAACAAACTAGATGACAATTAACCATGGGTTTCAGCAATTCTCATGAGAATGAGCAAGAGTAGGGGCAGAGCGTAGAGAGCTTTTCCTACCCCTCCTCCAGGTATGAAATCCTCGTAATGACATCACTGAGGTTTCCAAGGAAGGTAGAGGGTGGGACATCACTTTCACCATACAGGGTAATTTGATGACCTGTTACACTGGGACCATCAGCTGCTTCCAGTAGAACGCAGCACCAAAGTCAAGACAATGTAACCACTGCTTAGTGCACATGGTACGATTACATCCTATTGAGCAAATGGATTAATGCTATTTTTAAAAGATATCAATTGTATAGGATTTTAACCCAACTGTTTTACATTTTCCATCTGTATTTTTTTTTTTTTTAATAGATAAATATAAAATCGTTAGGTCTATAATTTATAAAATATAACAAAGGCACTATTAAGCACAGAGTAATTGCGAGTGTATTTAAGAAAACAATTCTGTGCAAATACATTTACCATATAATTACCTGGAGAGGGTTCTGGAAGTGGCTCGGTGGGGGCTTCTGGGAGTTCCAGATCTTCCTGTGAGGAACCAGATAACACCCACTTGTTGATATCCACCTGGTACTTAAGTGTTCAGCACTTATTGTAAACATTTAGAATACTCGTACAGCTCAGCATAGTACCTTCTAAATGCCTTAGCGAACGCTGTGCTAACCCCATGCCCCTTACCATTTCTGAACTAAAGGTAAGCAGAACTCTTACGCGGTGAGCTGCAGGACCATATCAGAACATATAAACATATTATAATATAACCTAACAACAAAACTAGCAATGCATGGCCGCATCAGAAGACCCACAGTACTGTGGTCCTGCTGCCAGCAGCCCTACCTTTGGTTCTTAAACATAGCCGAGCAACTGAAGATGCAAAGAGAAAGGTTTTCTTTTTTTCCTGCTCAATGATAGGTGGAAAGGAGAATAATTTGAAACAAATGGATTCTAGTTATTGTGATGTATCCTGTCTAATCCTAACCAAAGCTTGTAAACCTCTGACGGAGAGAATACTTCTGTTTCTATTCTTCAAATACCACGCAGCCACTGTGAAAGTCAACCGATTTCTCTATTTCATTACATCTTTAGCAGGTATAACCCTGCACATGCAAAATTAAAAGGTTTATTGTATGAAGGAAACAAATGTGTGCTACTGCACAGCACTTATATAATTCATGCCTGTGCTCTGAACAAGTGATCCCTCTACATTGGCCTTCTTCTACTTGAGTGCTAGCCTCTAGAAAGGCTTCTTTGTCTCCTAGTGATAGCCACAATAATGACCTTCCCGAAGTAATAGCCTCCTATTACCTAAGTTATAGACCCTGAAAGGACTACTCGTTTCTCAGTGACTGCCACGATAATGGCCTTCTGAGCCCAGAATGAATAGTCAATGACCTGATGATAGCCTGTAGAATAGCTTCCTCTTACCTGAGTGATAGCCTCTAGCTCCTCCAGAATGGCGTCCTCGTCCTCTGAAGTCAGACTTCCTGACAGAAGTTCATCAATTTGCTGCAGACACAAAATACATATTTATCCATCTAATCTGGTTTATAAATCAAAGATCAGGCACTATGCTGTAAAATGCTCAATCCCACCACAGACCGCTTAAACATTGTATAACATTGCCTGCTTACCCGCTGATAATCAATGCCTTCTTGTGTCTCATCCATGATCCTCTCCACCTCGTCTATGGACATAACCTGACCAAAAAAAGAATGGCATTTAACTGTCAGAAGACAATATGTGGGATCAGGTCCTGACCTGCAAATACTCCACAAGGACATACTTACTTCATGCATTTTCTTTAAGCATTCATTACCAACTTTTAAGCCTTCAATTACTTTCATTTCGATCTGTGCAAATTCTATGTCTTCAACCTGGAAATAAAAGCCAATCATGATCATTTAAAAATCATAAAATAGAGGTTTAGAGATCTGTGCATGACTTTTGGTTAATGTGTGAACAGGCATTAGCAGTGTCATGGTAAGCAGCATTCTAGCATTTATAAAACACATAAAATGGTTTTAGAGATTATGTCTATGGAGACCAGTAAATCATTATAACACAGAACAAGAAGGATTTTCAAAAGGTCTGTGATATCTCTGAAATATAAATACAAATAAGTTCTATTGACTACAACTCGGGTGTGAATACGAGGGGCACACGTACCATTTTCTCTAAGTTAGTGATCTGATTATCAGTTTTCTCCAGAAGCTGCTCTTGGTACCTCTTCTTCTTCAACAGCAGTTTGGCTTTTCTAGATTGAAAAAATAAAAATGTAAAATTATTAAAAATGTAAAAATGTGATTTTCTTGATGATTAAGTACATTAACTGTGTGGAGAATTAAAAAACAAAAAACAAAAACAAAAAAAAAAACAACAAAACACATATTTGTTTTTTTTCATGCCCCTAAAATAAAAAAATATTCCATTGTGCTACTAAAATGACAGCCCAATGTCTCCAAAAAAAGAACATTATAAAACTTGCTAGATTAGGCTATGAAATTAAAGTGCTACTCCCATCTAAAATGGTACAAAAAAGGGTGTGGTCATTAAGCTACAACACAATTCTGGAAAGGGTTAATGAGCTACTGATAAGACAATTACATATTACATTTTTGGGGTCTCATCACTAATCTGACAATATGTAAAATGTTTAAATACATCCAAGCCTTCCATTGATATATTAGCAGCCAGTTTTTGTTTCCGCTTTCTTTTTTGTGATGGTTACCATCTATTGCTTTTCCAGGTGCAGCATGTCATATCACCTGTACTGCCAAGGACAGGTTCACTCCACTTCAGCAATCTGTGGGAATCCAAATTTTAAGTAGTGAAACCCCTACCAATCTATAATGAGCAGGGAGTACATATTAAAAACAGAAGTGATTATTTTCCTTTAATTGAATATACATGTACTTGGAAAATATACATGTACGTAACCTTAAAGACTTCAGTTTGCAGGGTCATTAAAATTATAACATTGACTTTATGGAGTCAAATTATTAATGCTTACAACACACATAAAAAGGCAAATAAAAGAATCACATGTAATTATTACATGTACATCAGCACAACTATAGCTGGACACATAACGGAGGTGAAGAAACACAGGGGGGGGGGGGGGACATTATTAAAGTTGAAGGGACACGGAAGACATGAGGGAAAAGAGGATTTTTATACTTACGATAAATCCGTTCATCTGGGGGGGCACTGCTACCATGGCTTGTGAGAGTGGAGGTGGAGTTGGCACTTAACAGGTTAACTTTGTTAATGTATCAAAGCTGACAAACCCATCCCCTCTGCAACCCCCCTGTAGCCTCTCCAGTCCAAGTATAAAGCCCCAATGAAGGGGAGTCAACCAACCAGAGACCACACAGCAGAAGAGCAGAAGGGAGGGAATGCAGTGTCTCCCAGATGGAATCAGAGAAACGAATTTATCGTATGTATAAAAATCCTCTTTTCTCTTTCATCCTATATGGGGACACTGCTACCATGGGAAGGTTCTAAAGCAGCCCCCTTAAGGCAGGGATCGCCCTGACAGCCTGGCACGTAGAGCACTACTGCCAAAAGCAGCGTCTGCTGACGCAAATGCATTGAATTGATAAAATTTGGTAAAAGTATGAACCGAGGACCATGTTGCTGCTCTGCACAACTGGTCAGCTGAGGCCCCATTTCGTGCAGCCCAGGACGCCCCCACTCACCAGGTAGAATGGGATACAATACGATCTGGCACAGGTCTGTTAGCACTGACACAATTCTGCTTAATAGTAGAAGTAAGCCACCTAGCAATCGATTGCTTAGAGGCCGGCCAGCCTCGTTTATAGGAGTCAAACAAAACAAATAAAGAATATGTGCGGCAAATCTTTGATGTCCTCCTGACATAAATTCTTAGAGCCCTGACCACATCCAGAAACTCCATGGAACCTATCCCTGAAGACTGTGGGCCACAAATTAAATACCAGAACCACTATTTCTTGACCACCACCTTTGGTAGGAAAGCTGGATCTGTTCTGAGAACCGCCCTATCATCGTGAAATATAAGATATGGTTCACGACATAAGAGACACAATTTGGAAACTCTACGAGCTGATGCAATAGCTAGTAGAAATACCACTTTCATAGACAAGAACCTTAATTCTGCAGTGCGTAATGGTTCAAAAGGAGGCCCTTGAAGCATATTAAGCACCAGGTTAAGATTCCGGGGGCCCGTCGGAGGAACATATGGAGGCTGAATATGTAGAACTCCTTGCAAGCAGTTCCTGACATCCAGAATGTCTGCCAAGCAGGTGAAAATATACCAAAAGGGCCAATATGTGTACTTTCAGTGAACCTAGACGAAGGTCCGCATTCAAGTCATCCTGGAGAAAAACCAGAAACCACGGAAGACGAAAGACAGCCACGTGGCATAGTCGGCTCTCATATCATCTGATGTAGGCTCACCAGATGCAGTGGTAAATAGGAGCCAAAACTGTTTTTTCTAGCCCGAAGGAGGGTGTTCACTACTTGTGAAGAGAACGCTCTGGACCTCTGCAGGTTGACCTCAACAGCCATGTCGTTAAATTGAGCCGAGGCAATTCCTAAAGTGTGAATGGTTCTTGCTGAAAAAGGTCTTCTCAAAGAGGTAATTTCAGACCCAGACCTACTGCTAGCCCCAGAATTTCTGCGTACCAAACTCGCCTTGGCCAAGCAGGAGCTACTAGTATGACTGGGAGTCCCCCTTGCTTCACTCATTGAATGACTCTGGGAATCATAGGGATGGGAGGAAATAGGTATCCCAACCTGAAGTCCCATGGCATCGTCATTACATCAATGGCCACCGCCAAGGGGTCTCCTTCTTGAGAGCAAAACTGAGGTAGCTACCTATTGTGATGCGATGCCATTAAGTCCAGGCCTGGGATCCCCCATCGTAGGACCAGAGACTGGAAGACCTCCGGATGGAGCGACCAGTCGCCCAGCAATATCGCATGCCGGCTGAGAAAGTCCGCTTCCCAGTTTTGGATTCCTGGGATAAAAATTGCTGATATAGCGGTAAAGTGGTTCTCTGCCCAGGTCAAGATCTGAGCAGCCTCCCTCATTGTTCCCGCGCTCCTGGTGCCCCCGTCTGTTGAAATAAGACACTGCCGTCGCATTGTCGGACTGCAGACGGACTGGGTGTCCTTGAAGTATCATATGGGCGCTCTCTAAGTCCATTAGCATGGCTTTCAGCTCTAGAATGTTGATGGGGAGAGAAGCATCCCGAGTGGTCCAGAGTCCCTGGAGCTGTAACTGAAGTACCACAGCGCCCCCCCTCTCCCCCCTCCATCCTGTCAGGCTGGGGTCTGTGGTTACTAAGATCCAGGACAATGGGGCCAAGGACCTTCCCACTGTCAGCTTGTCCTGTACCGTCAACTATCTGAGGGAATCCTTCGCCTCTGGTGACAATTGCATCAGTTATCCCTCTAATCTCAGATGGGATCCTGACCACTTCCTTAAGAGGTCCCATTGGAAGCAGCGTGAGTGCAGCCGACCATAAGAAATGATTTCGAAAGTTGATACCATCTTTCCTAATAGATGCATGCACAAGTTTCCTAATAGATGGTCTGCAGCAGTTCATAACCTGATCCGTCAGGTTCCTCAGGGATTGAGATTTGTCCTCTGGAAGGAAAGAAATGTCATTTTCTGGCACAAAATCAATTGTGCCTTTTCTCGATTTATGAGCCATCCGTGCGTCTCCATGGTCTTGATAGTGAGGACCAAGTGCTGATTCAGCAGGAGAGTTGAGAGGGCTTTTATGAGCAGATTGTGCAGATAGGGCATTATTTTCCCTCCTGTGGAATAAAGACAGGCTGCCATTACTGCCATTATTTTTGTAAACACTCTTGGTGCTATCGAAAAGCCAAATGAGAGAGCTCTGAATTGGTAGTGAGACGGTCCCACTGTGAATCTGAGAAGGGCCTGATGAGCCTTCCAGATAGTATGTGAAGGCAGGCATCCTTGATGTCTATAAACACCATGAATTTATCTGGTTCCAGTCCATTGATGACTGACCTGAGGGATTCAATTCGAAACATGGCCACCCGTAGGTGCCGGTTTAACTGCTTTAGATTTAGAACAGGTCGGAACGAGCTGTCCAGCTTTGGGACCAAAAAGAGATTGGAATAGAACCCCTTTTTTGGTGTTCCGGAACGTGGCGGATAACTCTGGCGGAAAGAAGAGAGGCAACACATGTAAGTATCGCCTCTTTATTCCGAGGGTCGTGGAGTAAGCTGGTTGCAAAGAACCGACGAGGTTCTGGATCTGATAGGTCTATCATGTATCCTCTCGTCATGATCCCCAGAATCCAACGGTCTTCTGAGGATGCTGCCCACTGATTTCTGATTAGTAGCAGACGTCCACCCATTCCCGCAGCCGCGAGGAGGGAAGGGAAGCCGTCAAACTGACTGTTTTTTCTGGAAGCTTGGGAGATGGACGTTTCTTGAAAGAGTAACACCTACCGCTATATGTTTGTCCTCTAGAGGCCAAAAATCTCAGTCTATGTGTCTGGCCCCGGCAAGTGGAGCCCCCACGAAAGGACCATCTAAATGAACCAAACCTCGGTGTCCTAGGTTTTGGGACATTTACTGAGAGGAAGCTGCTTTTGCCTCCTGTGGCCTGGCAATTTATGCTGTCCAGGTCAGGGCCGAATAACACTCCCCCTGAATAAGGGAGTGATTCTTGATTCCGTGTCTGCATCCCAGTACCTGAGCCATAAGGTTCTCCTGGCCGCTACTGCAGTTGCAAAAATAGGTGAAGAAATGGAGGCTGCATTCTGGGCCGGCCTCGTATAAGTATCTGGAAGGGGGAGCAATTCCGAATTTTGCAGACCCGCTGCTATTTGGTTAGCTCATGTTTCCATACCCATGGCTGTCGAGGTTTAGATAGACTTCTGTTCTGTCCTTAGTACCCTCTGACTGCACCTGCACTCCTCCTCAAGTTTTCTGCTGTTAAAGAGGGTGATCTGTTGCAAAAAAATTATGTAGCAGTCGCTACTAACAGATTTCTGGTGGCCGTTTTTCTGATTGCATAAGTACCCCCCCTCCTTTGCTGAGGATGGGACTTTGTATAATTCAATATGGCGGCCCCTGACGATCCCATTTACAGGTGCTCCTTGCTGTTTACACAGCGCTGGTATTTTGGCCCTTGTCCCTGTAGCAGCCTGGCAGTGGCTATAAGCCGCTTGTCAGCACTGACTGATTTGTTAAATAAAAATAAAAAACAAGTAAAAAAAAACAAAAAACTTTCAATGTAAGTGAGAACCGGCTGGCTCTCACTGTCTGCTGCAAAGAAATAAGTTAAATTTAGGAGAAAAATAGAATAATTTCTTCCTATCATAAAAGTAAGCTCAACTCCCTTGGGGCTTAACGAAGACTGGAGAGGCTACAGGGGGGTTGCAGAGGGGAGGGATTTGTCAGCTTTGATACATTAACAAAGTTAACCTGTTAAGTGCCAACTCCACCTCCACTCTCACAACCCATAGTAGCAGTGTCCCCCATATAGGATGAAAGAGAAAATGTGAATATACAAAGGAATGAGAGAGTAATAGAAACATGGGAAACATCAGGGAAAGGTGAAGAAATACAGGAAATATTAGGGTGAAGTGACGAGACATGGGAGAGGTAATTCGACACAGGAGAGATGGGAGACACAGGGAGGGTAGCCTGCATCATTTAATATGTTTTATATAATACTATATAGTGTTCACAAGCATTTAAAATTATTTTAACAGTACTTCTGGCGGCCTAGAGTGCACCTAGTCCGCCGAACACTGATCAATATATATATATATTACTCATTGCTCTTGGGATTGCTCAGTTATTATACATTTTTGGGCTAGCGTCTGGAGGTTCGCTAATAACCACCAGGTGAATTATGTTCCCTTAACGGCTGAGTGGGCCATTTTTGGTATACTACCTAAAGATCTGAAAATAACTAAGGGCTGTGGTAAGTTATTACTAGCGATCTCAGCAGCTGCCAGGAATAGTGTTCTCCAATTGTGGGCAAAGAGATTGTCCCTTACACTAGCACTAATAAGGGGAAAAGTATATCACATATTCTGTATGGATTGGTTAAAGGCCTTTATGACAAAAGCAAAGCACACTCAGGTTTTTTTTAGGTTTGGGAGACCTTTATAGATACTTTACCAGAGTCACTTAAACACTGTATCTGTCAGGTGCCGTCTCCGCACCTCCGCTGGGTGCCGGAGACGGACACCCTCTTGCCCGGAAGAGACGTCCCGATGCTAGGCAACGGGACGCGATCACGTGATTGCGGCGCTCGAGCATTCGCGATGCGCCGCTTCGGTTGCTAGGCAACCCAGACGCTTCCCGGCGATCAGCTGAGACTGATCGCCGGAACTTCCTCCATAGGGCTTCCTGTCTGCCCCTATTTAAACTTCACTCTGGCACCATTAGGGTCCCAGAGTATTGGTTCTACCCAGCTCCAGCATTTAGTTTGTATTCCTGTTCCTGACTTCCTGTGTATAGACTCCTTGGCTTGTTTGACCTCTCTTCAGGATTTCCCTTGTACTTCCTCTCAGGTTAGTAGCGCAAATACCAGTCAGTGATATTCTCTGTGTAAAAGTGTGACAGTATCCATGATTGTGTCAAGTACATGGGTTTAGTTTCAAACTAGAATTTATATTATTGATCCACCGATCAATCTCTCCTAATATCATTATACTTATGGCTACCATTTCAGGGGTGGCTCCTGGAAGGGATGTATGACTATGTTTTTTTGAAAAACTAAGATATTTTTTAATTGTTTTTATGGCTGTAATATATATGTAAACATGCTTCAATAAAAAAAGTTATTTAAAAAAAAAAAAAAAAAATTAAAATACACCATCTATATAGTACTAGCATGCAATAGAGGAGAACACGCCATGAATCACAAACACCAGTCATACAACTGGCTCATACTGAAGGTATGGGAAGTAACAGAAGTAGAAAAGTGTGAGACAAATGTATTATTCTATAAGGAGTTAGGATAAACGAGGATGAGCCTTTGTAGCAAGGCATTAGATGAAGTGAAGGGCTGGATGCTGAGAATGCGCCTGGTGTAAAGTGGCAGTGAAGTAAGATAAAGCCATTTAGAGTTTTGGAGGAAAATCAGCTGGATGTAGCAATATAGACTGGGAATAGGTTACTATAAAATATAGTATAACTCAGTAGCAAATAGATTAGAATGAAGCTCAAACAAAACCCAGGAGAGATCATTGGCAAGGATTGCACAGGCTGTTCACACTGCCACACAGTGGGAGCTTGTAGCAATTTTCCCACCTATGCTCCATTAAGCATTCACTCTGTGTGGCCATGTGAACAGCGCTTGCAATGGTGCAAAGGACTAGCAAGCTCTATAAAAGGGAAAGGGAGTATGGGGGGGGGAGGTGTTGGGAGTCAGAAAGCATTGATTAGGAATGCAAGTAAAATGCATGATTAAGGTGCTTTCGTTAACTTGCTACAGGGAAACTGAAGACCAGTTGAAAGCAATCCAGTGATATTGTATATCTTTCATAAATTAAAATTTATTTTATATGGGAGAAGATTTTTTTTTTTTTTTTTTTATTAAAACAGACAATACTCTGGCACAGTTGCAGTATACTGTATGGCATATTGGGACTAGCAAGGGATGTTTAATAGCCCTTATATCCTCTCCACAGAAGAGTGTATTTTATACACAGAGTACAGACAATACATCTCTAATCTGTCCAACCCCACTCATGTTCTACAAATATTATTTTTGTCATCATGAGTCTATTAAATCAGTTATTACACCTCCCCACAGAGCACCCTGTCGCTATATTATACACTAGCATATTAATGCACATTAGACGGGACAGGAAAGGATAAGGATTGGTAGGGGTAGAAATGGAGGAACATTTGAACTGCGTAACATATAGATAAGCCCAAAACATATTAATAATAATTACTCTGCTGACGGCAGCCTGTGCAGGATGACCCACCCTGCCCACTTCCCCCAAACAGGCGAGTTTAAATCCATTAACATTTAAACCAAAATGGTACAAGACCAACAGGGTCACAAATGTGTATCAGGAAGGTTAACATAGTAGATGTGTCCCTGGGATTCAACAGGTATACATCCTATGGTACTCCACATGGTGTGCCTCTTAATCATGATCTGAACAGATATTTTACTGTTGTTACTTTAGGAAACCAGTCCTCCTGAGAGGCTTCAAGGGCACTGTCTTTTTATCAGATAGCCCAAAGATCCTGATACAGATATTACTGTGCCTCAGCAGACTATCAGAAATGATCAGTGCATGTCTCAAATGCGTAGACCCTAGAAAAAGGCCTCCAGAGCCCAGGTCCCACCCATATAAAGTCACTTCTTTAGCTCAGAAATGATGTGTTCCGCATCTGCAGTGTGGTACCAGACTTCAGAAATTGTTTCTCAGGGTGGTTAAATCTGTCGACCTATTCAATTTATAGGTGTGTCAGTCACACCAATCCCACAGGCTAAGATCTCTGCCATAATTGGCTCAGACACATGATCTGCGGGTTGCAGAGATACAGGATTAGCTGGAGCGTCCACTAGGCTTTGTAATAAGGCCGCATCTGTGCTGTGTGGTGGTGGTATTTTGCTACCTTGGTAGATGTCTTGGAGGCTCGGCACTGAAGCAACATTCTGCTCAAATTGAAACAGCAAAGGGAGGAAATGGGGGTAGATGGTTGGTAGGCTTTGAGGAGGAGGTGAGTTTTGAGTGCACGTTTGAAGGAGCACAGAGTAGGAGAGACGGATGGAACGAGGGAGGTCGTTCCAGAGAAGGGGGGCTGCACGGGAAAAGTCTTGGATTCTGGAGTGGGAAGAGGTGATAAGGGTGGAGGAGAGGCGGCAGTCGTTGGCCGAGCGCAGGGAGCGGGCAGGAGTGTGAATGGAGAGAAGGTTAGAGATATAAGGGGCAGTAGAGTTGGAGAGAGCCTTGTAAGTGGTGAGGAGTTTGAAAAGGATTCTGTAGGGGAAGGGGAGCCAGTGTAAGGTAAGTCAGTGTAACCATGTAAACCCTACTAGAGTGCCCACCGAATCGGTCTCCTCAACTCATTTGCAGTGGTAAAAGGGTATATAAGAAAAAAATGACTGTATTCGTCCTGAACAGAATATTGCTGTATAGAACTTACTCTTTCTTGCCATCCTGTAGCAGTTGTTTGGCCAGCACCCGTTCACGTTGCAACTGCAATGTGATCTTCTTTTGATACTGTTTAAGCTTGTCTCTCTGCTGCTTTAGTTGCTGCAATATGGTAATAAAATAAACAAAACAATTGTGACAAGTGCAGGAAGAAAACAAATGCAATATTCAGAGAGCCAACACTTAACATACACATAAGTCATTCAGCAGTTTTATTCACAGGAACTGAAGACTGTTAACCCGTCTGATAACACCCTATTTCTCCTGAGATGACCTGAGTTATCAGTACAATAGATTGTAACTGTAAAAGCACAGTGCATGAAAAAGCATCACTAAAAGTCATCTAATACGTGCGCTAGTTTTCATGTGTTTTACCCATTTTTCCAGGACGTGTGTGAAAGAGCCCTCTGATTGGAATGCAATAAGCAAATTTAAAAAGAAAAAAAAAGGAGATTCAATATGACATAAATCCCAACACCATAGTTATATAGCATAAGAGGGAACCATGACTTTTTATTAGATCTAACAAAACTCTCCTTCCTGTCTCAACCCCACTAACACTCAAAAAAAAAAAGTCCAGCTCCAAACAATCAAGAAACAATATTGCTATTGTCTCTAGGAATTAACATTTAGATGAACAGTCAAAGCAAAATAGGCAGTTGCAAGGAACCACAATTTCAGAGACACCTAGATTACAGCCTATTAATATGCAGCCCAAACCTTCTGCATTATTTGATGACCTGCCCGAGTGCAAAGATCCTCTGCAGACAACTCACCAATCAGTTGAGTTGCTATCCATCCGGTATATCTAAAGGAAAACATCATCTTACATTGTGTAGAGCATGGGAGTTCATGGATGTACAGGGACCATTTTACAAATAATTTATTGTGAGTTAAGAAACCATTTAGGATGTTGGGCCTCTCGAGGGACTTCATCTCAAGTTACATCATACCAATTTTCTCGCTATCTACACCTCAACATATCCAAAACAAAGCTAATCATCTTCCCTCCTCCTAGTCTCACCACTTCCCCTCAATCTCCCCACCATCTCTCCCTTGACTACTGCAATCTCCTCCAGTTTGGCATTTTCCTCACATATCTATCCCTTCAATCCATCTTAAATGCTGCAGCAAGAGTTCTATTTCTCCCTTGCTGCTCCACTTTGCAAATCCTTACACTGGCTCCCCGTCTCCATCCAATTCAAATGACTTATTCTTGCATACAAACACTCAACACCACCCTTTCACACATCTCAAAGCTCATTTCAATACAGTCCTCCCCTTAAATCTACCTCTGTCCTGTGCCTCACCGCAAGTAACCACCTCTCACTCCCATCAACAAGACTTGTGCTGCTACCCACTTATGAAATTCATTACAACACCTGACCAGACTATCCTATTGCATTCAAATCTTTAAACACCATATGAAAACCCATCTCTTTATTAGTGCTTACCCTACACCTACCTACACTAATGCACCCTCATAACTGTTCCAATCTCCACTGTGAGCCACACTTGCTCCTCTTGTTTCAGGTGTGTACTCAAATAGAATGTAAGCTCTCTTATAAGCAGGGCCCTATCGACACTTTGATTTCTTGCCTGCAGTTATTTTGTCTACCTTATATGTCCCTGTTTTATTTATGTCCGATGTTCCCTGGTGTACAGCTCTGTGGAGCCTTACAAAATAATGATAAAAATAATAATAATAATACAGTTCCACTACTATGCCCAGGGAAGGGAAGCAGAGAATCACTTTTCTAACTGCCACCAATCTATACCTCAGAAGTGGAGTAGGAGATTTGCCACATATTCAGGAACTCAATTAGCGAAATGGTAACAGGGCCCCAAGAGAGCCTCACTCCCACCACCTTAGTTAAGCAATATAAGACCTTTTGGCAGAACTTTTTAATCATTTTACAGGGCATGCATGTCTAGACTGAAAATAGCTAGACATTCCAAGGAGAAGAGAGAAGCATGAGATTGGATGGAGACCATAAGATGATGCTTTCTTTAACTATAATGACAATATATTGTACCCTCTTCGTTCAAGCACAACAGAGTCTTCAGTCTTTGCAGTGTCTTCCAAACAATCACACAACATATAGCAATTAGTCGTTTATTGCCATGGCGTACAGGAAAAAACTGAAATCAAGGTCACCACATGGAGAAATCCAGTCACTCATTATGATCGTCGCACATATCTGCATTGTGAATGTCCATATTATACACATATGGCCACTCTATTTGGGAAGAATGAAGCTCCACAAGGACTATCCTACTTTTTGGAAAGCCAATGAGCTGCATATACATTATATGAATAAAAGTATTTGGCTACACCTATTAATGCAGTCTTCATTTGCAAACATTTGTGCTACAAAATGGCTCATTATGAAGAGCTCAATGACTTCAAGCGTGGTACTGTGATAGGATGCCATCTTTGAAATAAGACGGTTTGTGAAATTTCATCCCTGCCGGATATTCCACGGTCAACTGTAAGTGATATTTCTAGAAAGTGGAAACATTTAGGAACAACAGCAACATGACCAAGAAGCGCAAAAGCATGTAAAATCCCAGAGGGTCAAGGACTGCTAAGTAGCATGGTACGTAAGAGTTGCCAACGCTCTGAATATTCCATAAAGAAGAGTTCTGAATTTCCACTGGAATTAATGTAAGCACAAAAACTGTACTGCGGGAGCTTAATGGAATGGGTTTTCATGGCCAAGCAGCTGCATGCAAGCCAGACATCACCAAGACCAATGCTAAGCATTGGATGGAATGGTGTAAAGCACACCGACACTAGACTGTTTAGCAGTGGAAACGTGTTCTATGGAGTGACGAATCACGCTTCTCTGTTTGGCAGCTAGATGGGCGAGTCTGGGTTTGGTGGATGCCAGGAGAACGTTACCTGCCTGACTGCATTATGCCAACTGTAAAGTTTGGTGGAGGAGGGATAATGGTATGGGGCTATTTTTTTTCAGGGTTTGGGCTAGGCCCCTTATCTCCAGAGAAGGGCAATCTTAATGCTTCAGCATAACAAGTCATATTGGACAATGCTATGCTTCCAACTTTGGCAACAGTTTAGGGAAGGACCCTTTCTATTCCAACATGGCTGTGCCCCAGTGCACAAAGCAAGGACTACAAAGACATGGTTTGAGTTCGTTGTGGAAAAACTTGACTGGCCTGCACAGAGCCCCGACCTCAACCCCATCAAACACCTTTGGGATGAACTGGAACGAAGATTGCGAGACAGGCCTTCTCGTCCAACATCAGTGCCAGACCTCAAACACGCTCTACAGAATGAATGAGCACAAATTCCCATAGAAACACTCCCATCTTGTGGAAAGCCTTCTGAGAAGAGTGGAAATCGCTGCAAAAGGGGGGCCAACTGCATATTAAAGTATATGTATCTGAATACAATGTCATTACAGATCCTGATTGTGTAATGATCAAGTGTCTGAATAATTTTGTCCATATAGTGTATATATACTGATTAAGTAATCAAACTGATTTTTCATGCTGCTAGATCCAATATGATCAGAGAGGATTTTGATCTGACAATATCGTCAAATTGAAGCTCACAGAGCCCAATTAGGCTGAAAACATTGAAATTGTCTCACAAGCTTTTAGAGTTTAGCCATATTAAACAGTTCACCTGTCACATACACACAGCGCAGGAAGCCATTTTGTGGAATAAACCATTAATCAGTTATGCTATCAATTCACTAGGAAGCAATGACATCACTGAGATGACACATAAAATTGCTGCCTTCACTAAGTGTTAATGACGGGTACATTTTAAGGATGTTAGGTATATTTTTTTCAAAAACAATAAGGTGTTAGTGATGTGTTCAACATTCAATCAAAAATAGGAGTATTTGTATATCTGTATATTTTAAACACTCTGCTTAATTACCAAAAAATTAATGAACTCCAAAGATAATATGACCGACTGAGGGTGAAAACAGATTAATGGAGGTTACTACAGGATAGTAGCTACAGATTATC